>NC_092742.1:132636579-132886321 GCF_047496795.1 Chiloscyllium punctatum
GGGGGAGAGAGTGGGAGAGAGGAGGGGGAGAGCAATGGGGAGTGGGGGAGAGACGGAGGGAGAGAGAGGGGGAGGGAGATGAATGGACCGAGGGAGCGGGTTAGAGAGGGGACAGAAAGGTGGAGAGAGTGCGGGGAGAGAGATGGGAGAGAGAGATGGGGAGAGTGAGAGGGAGAGGGAGAGAGAGGAGAGAGTGGGAGTGCAAAAGGAGGCGAAAGAGGCGGCGAGAGGGGGGCAAGAGGGGGTGAGAGAGGGGGAGAGAGAGAGGGGCGAGGGGGGGAGAGAGAGAATGCGAGAGAGAGGGGTAGGGAGAGCGGTGAGAGAGAGAAGGGTAGAGAGGGTGGCGAGTGAGAGGGGCGAGACGGGGATGAGAAAGCGGGCGAGAAAGGTGGAGAGAGAGGGGGAGAGAGAGGGGGATAAAGAGGGGGTAGAGAGTGGGGAGAGAGGGGGGAGAGAGGGGAGAGACGGGGAGAGAGAGTTGGAAAGAGAGAGAATGTGGAGAGAAAGGGGGAAGATAAAGCGGGAGAGAGAGCGGGGAGAGAGGGGGAGTGATAGAGGGAAAGAGAGAGAGAGAGAGAGTGTGGTGGGGGAGAGAGGGGGAGGGAGAGAGAGAGAGAGGGGGAGAATGAGACCGGATGAGAGAGTGGGGATGAGAGCGCGGGGGCTAGATTGGTGGGTGAGAGAGGGTGGCACGACAGAGTGGGGGAGAGAGAAGGTGCGAGAGAGAGAGGGGGAGAGAGAGGGGGAGAGATGGGGGAGAGAGTGGTTCAGAGACTGGAGGAGAGAATGGGGGAGTGAGGGGAGGGAGAGAGTGTGAGAGAAGGGGTAGAGAGTGAGGGAGAGAGTGGGGGATAGAGTGGGTCAGAGTGAGAGGGTGAGAGAAGGAGGGAGTGAGAGAGGGAGAGAGAGGGGAGAAGGTTCGGTGGCAGAGTGGGGAGAGAGTTAGTGAAGAGAGAGTGGGAGGAGAGAGTGAGGGGGTATAGAGAGAGGGGCTAGAGAGAGAGGGTGAAGCGCAGGGAGAGCGAGTGAGAGGGGATGAGAGGGGGAGGGAGAGTGAGGTGACAGAGTGAGGGGAGAGAGGGAAGGGCAGAGAGAGAGGGGCTCGAGAGACGGGTGTGAGAGAGGGAGAGAGGGAGGGGAGCGAAGGGAGGGGAGAGAACAAGGGGAAGTGAGGGGGGAGAGAGAGAGGAGAAAGAGAGGGAGAGAAAGGGTGTGGGGAGGGAGAGGGGGTGAGAGAGAGGGGGGAGAGAGAGAGACGGGAGACAGAGGGGAGAGAGAGAGAGGGGACAGAGAAGGGGAGAGAAAGAGGGGGAGAGAGAGGGTGGAGAACGAGAGGGGGAGAGAGTGGGGCGAGATATTGGGGCGAGAGAGGGGGAAAGAAAGAGGGGGAGAGGGAGGGGAAAGAGTAAGGGGGAGAGAGAGGGTGAGAGAGAGGGGGGGAGAGAGAGGGGCGAGAGGGGAGAGAGGGGGAAGCGGTGGCGAGAGAGGGATGAGAGAGTTTGGAGAGAGGGGAAAGTCAGAGAGCGTGGGAGAGAGTGGGGCGAGAGGGGGAGATGGAGAGGCGGGGGCAAAGAATGGGAGAGAGAAGAAGGAGAGGGGAGAGATAGAGGGGAGAGAGACAGAGAGAGAGAAAGTGTTGAGAGACAGGGGTAGAGAAGTGGAGCAGTGAAAAGGATAAAAAGAGAGGGGGAGAGAAGTGGGGTGAGAGAGAGGGCGAGAGATGGGGACAGAGGGAGTGAGAGAGAGAGAAGGGGAGAGAGGGAGGGGGAGAGAGGGAGGGCGGAGAGAGTGGGGGAGAGCGAGTAAGGGAGAGTGAGTGGGTAGAGAGAGAGAGACAGAGGGAGAGAGAACGGGGGACAGAGAGAGGAGGAGGGGGGAGTGAGGTGAGAGAAAGGTGAGAGAGAGGGGGAGAGAGAGGGGACGAGGGAGGGGGTCCAGAGCGGGGAGAGAGAGAGGTGGGAGAGAGAGAGAAGCCGGGGGAGAGACAATGGTGGGGGAGAGAGAGATGTGGCCAGAGGGAGGTGGGAGAGAGAGAGGTGAGTAAGAGAGAGGTGTGGGTGAGTGAGGTCGGGGAAAGAGAGAGAGGGGAAGAGAGAGGAGGAAAGAGATCGAGGGGAGTAGGGCCAACGGAGAGGGGTCAAGGGAGAGGGCGGAGAGAGGAGGGGGAGAGAGAGGGGGAGAGAGGGGAGAGTGGCGGGGGACAGAGGGATGGAGAGAGAGGGGGAGAGGGGGAGAGGGAGATGGGGAGACAGAGAGGGGGAGAGAGAGCGGGGAGAGAGAGAGGAGAGAGAGAGGAGGCAAGGTAGAGGGAGAGAGGTGAGTGAAACGGGCAAGAGAGAGGGAGAGAGGGGAAGGGAGAGGGGAAGAGCCAGCGAGAAAGCGAGGGGCGAGAGAGGGTGACGAGCGAGAGGGGAGACAGAGAGAATGTGACAGAAAGAGGGGAGGGAGAGGGGGAGAAAGAGAGTTTGAGAGAGGGGGAGAGAGAGGGGGGATTGAGTGGGGGGATTGAGTGGGGGGAGAGAGGGTGTCGAGAGTGTGGGGAGAGGGAGAGAGAGGGGGTAAAGAGTGGGGGAGAGAGAGAGGGAGGGAGTGAGGGGGAGGGGGAGAGGGAGTGAGGTGACAGAGTGAGGGGGTCAAAAGAGGGGGCGAGAGAGGGGGAGACAGGAAGGGGAGAGAGGGAGGGGGAGAGAGGGAGGGGGAGAGACAAGGAGTGGGGAGAGAGTGGGGGTGAGAGAGGGGGCAGAGAGGGGTGAGAAAGAGAAAGGTAAGAGTGAGGCAAGAGAGGAGGCAAGAGATGGGAAAAGAGAAAGGAAGAGAGAGAGGGCGACAGCGATGTGGGAGCGAGAGACAGAGCATGGGGAGAGAGGGGTGGCAGAAAGGGGGGAAGACAGGGGGAAGACAGAGAGCGGGGGAGAGAGTGGGGAAGAGAGGGGGGAGATGGAGATAGAAGAGACGGAGAGAGGTGAGAGGGAAGATGGAGAGGGGAGAGAGAGTGGAGAGAGAGAGGAGAGAGAGACGGGGGTAGAGAGACAGGGGTAGAGAGAGGGGAGTATTGAGAAGGATAAAGAGAGAGGGTGGAGAGAGAAGTGGGCGAGAGAGGGGGCGAGAGAGGGGGACAGGGGGAGTGGGAGAGAGTGAGGGAGAGAGAGTGAGGGGGAAAGAGGGATTGGGAGAGAGAGGGTAGAGACAGGGGAGAGAGAGGTGGTGAGAAAGAGAGGTGAGGGAGATAGAGAGGTAAGTGAGAGAGAGGTGGGGGAGACAGAGGTGGGGGAAAGAAAGAGAGGGGGAAGAAAGAGCGAGGGAAGAGAGAGGGGCAGAGCGAGAGGGAAAGATAAGGGGCGAGATAAGGGGGAGAGATTGGGAGAGAGATTGGGGAGAGATAGGGGAGAGGTACCGGGAGAGATAGGGGGGAGAGAAGGGGAGAGAAAAGGGGAAAGAGAAGGGGAAAGATAGGGGAGAGAGAGGGGTGAGAGAGAGATGGATTAGAGAGAGAGAGAACGGGACAGAAAGGGGTCGAGTGCAGGGGTGGAGAGAGGGGCTCTAGAGGGGGTAGTCGAGTGAGGGCTTTCGAAGGGAGCGGTTGTGAGAGGTGTGTCGAGAGACGGGGGACAGTGAGGGGGTCGAGAGAAGAGGGCTGAGAGAGGGGGTTCGAGAGAGTGGGTCGATAGGGGGAGAGTGAGGGGAGGGGGAGAGAGAGGGGTGAGAGCGTGGGGGAGAGAGAGTGGGGAGAGAGAGTGGGGGGAGAAAGGGGGCAGATAGGGGGTAGAGATGGGGGAGAAAATGAGAGAGAGTGGAGAGAGAGAGTGAAGGGTGAGAGATGGGGAGAGCGAGGTGCGAGCAAGAGAGATGGGCAAGAGAGTGGGTGAGCGAGAGACAGACAGAGAGAGGTGCAAGTGTGAGTGAGTGAGTGAGGGGACGGAAATGAGAGAGAGTCTGAGAGATCGAGAGAGAGTGCGCGATAAGGGGAGTAGAAAGAGAAAGGGAGAGAAAAAAGATAGAAAGAGGGGGAGAGCGAGATCGGGAAAGATACAAGGTGAGCTAGAGAGAGAGGGACATGAGTGAGAGGCACGCGAGGGGGGTAGAGAGAGAGTCAGGTGAGAGAGAGGGATGAGGTGGAGACTGAGTGAGTGGGTGAGAGAGAGAGTGTGTGAGGGGAAGAGAGATAGAAAGAGAAGGTGAGAGAGGGGCTGAGAGAGAGAATGAGAGTGAGAGGGTGAGAGATCGATAGTGAGGGAGTGAGAGAGGGGATCGAGAAAAAGAGACAGAGAGTCTGAGAGAGAGAGAGAGAGAGAGAGAGAGAGAGAGAGAGAGAGAGATGTCTCAGGGAGGACTAGTCTAGCAGAGGTGAGAACAGGACCCTTCCAAGATGGTGGGAATGAAACCTAGAATGTAGCTGTTCCTTACCCAGCTCTGTGTCCATGTCCAGTCTTCCGGGTCTGAATACAGAAGACCACTAAGCCCCTCTGTGCTGTTTACTGTGTGTGATCTTACCGGCTGCAGGATTTACTGAAGGCTCCAGACCTCCCTCTCCAACTCTCTCTGGCTGACCAAGCGTCTTTGATGCGGTAAAGGACGAGACAGGAGTGAGGAATTTGGCTGAGACAGGAACATCCTGATTACTTGCAGGTGACAGATAAATAGACAGAATGGGAAATTAGACTGATGTAGTGAGGTTTACACATGGAGGATCTGGAAAATCCTTGTCTCCATCCCTGGCCTGTGCTGCTGTGTGTCTCTGGAATGGGGAATTCCATTGGCTCAGGATCTGGAGTAGCTGCAAGAGTGAGAGACGCTGACAGAGGCAGCAATTAGACCCTCACAGTGAGGGATACCACATGGAGAGAGACTGAATGATATCACCAGAGTGCTGGAATGTATCAGGATCACACAATGGTCATGATGAAAGGGTTGGGATTCATGGTGCACGGGGATCAGGACTCAGTGACAGGTGAGCTACGAGTGGGACAGTGATGGCCTCGTGCTATTCTCACCCGACTGTTCATCCAGATGTTAATGCCGGTGTCCAGTATAAACCATCTAACTGCTTAATATCCTTTCAGGAAGAAAATCTGTTATAGGCAGCGGGTCTGGCTTACACATGATCCAGACCCAGAGCGACGGGATTGACTCTAAACTGATCTCTGTAATGATCCAGCAAGGCACTCAGCTTAAGGGCAGCTCAGGGTGGGCATGCGATGCTGGCCAGCCAGAGACAGCAACATCCCATGAGTGAATTAAACATAACACTGCTGGGAGTTGTCCCTTAGGTTCCTTTTATATCTTTTCCCTCTCATCCTGAACCTAGGCCCTTCAGTTCTGGACTACCCCACCCCAGGGAAAAGACCTTGTCTGTTAATCCTATCCATGCCTCTCATGGTTTTATAAACTTCCATATGGGTTACCCCTCAGCCTCAGACATTCCAGGGAAAGCAGGCCCAGCCCATTTAACCTCTCCTTGTAGCTCAAATCCTCCAACCCTGGCAGCATCTTGGCAAATCTTTTCTAAGTCCTTTCAATTTACACAATATTCTTCCGAGAGGGAGGAGACAAGAATTTCACACAATATTCCAAAACTGGCTTATCCAATATCCTGTATAGCTACAACATGACCTCCCAACTCCTCTACTCAATGCACTGATCAGTAAACACAAGCATACCAAACACCTTCTTCACTATCCTATCGACCAACAATTCTCCTTTCAAGGAACAATGAACCTGCACTCCAAGGTCTCATTGTTCAGAAACACTCCCTGGGACATCAACATTAAGTGTATCAGTCCTGCGAAGAGTTGCTTTCCCCAAATGCAGCGCTTCTTATTTATCTGAATTAAGCTCCATCTCCCACTCCTCAGCCCATTGGCCCATCAGTTCACCATCCCATTGTAATGTGAAGTAACATTCTTCACTGTCCACTACCTGACTGATGCCTACCAAAGACTACAATCACCCCCTCCCTGACTGTTCCCTATCCAACACTGCACTCACACTCTCCCTGACTGATGCCGACACAACACTGCAATCTCTCCCTCCCTGACTGATCCCTAACTAGACTTAAATCATCCCCTCCCTGACTGATCCCTACCCAACACTGTAATCTCTCCCTCCCTGACTGATGCCGACACAACACTGCAATCTCCCCCTCCCTGACTGATCCCTAACTAGACTTAAATCACCCCCTCACTGACTGATCCCTACCCAACACTCAAATCTCCCCCTCCCTATCAGATGCCTACCCAACCCTGCAATCTCCCCCTCCCTGACGGATCAGTAACGAACACTGCAATCTCCTCTCCCTGAATGATCACTACCCAACACTGCAATCTCCCCCTCCCTGACTGATCCCTACCCAACACTGCAATCTCCCCCTCCCTGACTGATCCCTACCCAACACTGCAATCTCCCCCTCCCTGACTGATCCCTACCCAACACTGCAATCTCCCCCTCCCTGACTGATCACTACCCAACACTGCAATCTCCCCCTCCCTGACTGATCCCTACCCAACACTGCAATCTCCCCCTCCCTGACTGATCCCTACCCAACACTGCAATCTCCCCCTCCCTGACTGAACCCTACCCAACACTGCAATCTCCCCCTCCCTGACTGATCCCTACCCAACACTGCAATCTCCCCCTCCCTGACTGATCACTACCCAACACTGCAATCTCCCCCTCCCTGACTGATCCCTACCCAACACTGCAATCTCACCCTCCCTGACTGATCCCTACACAACATTGTAACCTCCCCCTTCCTGACTGATCCTTATCCAACATTGCAATCACCCCCTCCCTGACTGATCTCTACCCAACACTTCAATCATCACCATCCTGACTGATCCCGGCCCCACACTGCAATCACCCCCTCCCTGTCTGATCCCAGCCCCACACTGGAATCACCCCCTCCCTGTCTGATCCCTGTCCCACACTGCAATCACCCCTGCCAGACTAATCCCCAGGCAACACTGCAATCTTTCCCCCTTGACTGATCCCAACCCAACAAATCAATCTCCCCCTCCCTGACTGATCCCAACCCAACACTGTAATCTCCCCCTCCCTGACTGATCCCAACCCAACACTGCAATCACCCCCTCCCTTACTGATCCCTACCCAACACTGCAATCTCCCCCTCCCTGACGAATCAGTAACTAACACTGCAATCTCCTCTCCCTGAATGATCACTACCCAACACTGCACTCACCCCTCCCTGACTGATCCCTACTCAACACTGTAATCTCCCCCTCGCTGACTGATCTCAAACCAACATTGCAATCAACCCCTCCCTGACTGATGCCTACCAAAGACCACAATTACCCCCTCCGTGACTGTTCCCTATCCAACACTGCACTCACACTCTCCCTGACTAATGCCGACACAACACTGCAATGTCCCCCTCCCTGACTGATCCCTACCCAACACTGCAATCTCCACCTCCCTGACTGATCCCTACACAACACTGCAATCTCCCCCTCCCTGACTGATCCCTACCCAACCCTGCAATCTCCCCCTCCCTTACTGATCCCTACACAACACTGCACTCACCCCATCCCTGACTGATCCCTAACCAACACTGCAATCTCCCCCCCGACTGATCCCAACCCAACCCTGCAATCTCCCCCTCCCTGACTGATCCCTACCCAACACAGCAATCTCCCCCTCCCTGACTGATCCCGTCCCAACACTGTAATCTCCCCCTCCATGACTGATCCCTACCCAACACTGTAATCTGCCCCTCCCTGAATGATCCCTTCCCAACACTGCAATTTCCCCCCTCCCTGGCTCACCCCCACCCAACAAAGTAATCTCCCCCTCCTGACCCATCTCTCCCAGATCAGGTCAGAGAGATGCAGGTATTAATAATTAATCCTCTCCTTTGTGTATTTGAGCTGAAAATGTGTTGCTGGAAAAGCGCAGCAGGTCAGGCAGCATCCAAGGAACAGGAGAATTGACGTTTTGGGCGTCAGCCCTTCTTCAGGAAATTCCTGAAAAAGGGCTGATGCCCGAAACGTCGATTCTCCTGTTCCTTGGATGCTGCCTGACCTGCTGCGCTTTTCCAGCAACACATTTTTAGCTCTGATCTCCAGCATCTGCAGTCCTCACTTTCTCCTTTGTGTATTTGACTGTGGCAACATTGAGATAACACTATGTGCTGTCAATCTCCAGAGTGTTCAATGGGGCACTTCGACGAAGCTTTCCTCCAGATCTAAGTCCATTCTCAAACTAATCTGGAATATTTACATGAGAACCGTTTCAGTGATGATTCACTTTGAATCCTTTCTGTGCCTTGCTGTAGTTAGCTGGGAACACTGATAACCTGGGCAGCACTGTTCCTGGGAAGTTTGATGGGAGCCAGATTAAATAGAGATTGCTCGGTCCCATTCCTTCATATGGAAGAGATAAAGTCCCACAGGTGAACATTGAGATGCTGACGGTGTTGTCCAGTTATTTCTAAAAACAAGGTAAACAATCCAACCAGAATGTTCGCAGTGAGGTGACAGTGGGGGAGCACTTGGAACCAGTGATCACAGTTCTATTAATATTGTAATCATTGTGGAGTGAGACAAAATGTTCCCCAGGTGCTATATCGACATTGGGGCAAAGCACATTCTGACGGAGTTAGCCAGCAGCTTGCAGGGGTTGGTTTGAGAAGTTTGTTTGCAGGCAACTGGACCTCTGGTAGGTGGAAGTTCTTTAAATGTGGGACAGCTACAGTTCAAGATCTGTACGTTCCGGTGAGTATGAAGAGCAAGGTTGGCAGGAATAAGGAACCCTGAATGACAAGAGACATTGAGGCTTTACCCTGAAAAAAAGCAGGCATGAGTCAGGTACAGGCAGCTGGGGTCAGGGGAATCCCTGGGGATACATAGGGGATACAAGAGTTTACTGAAGTAGGGAATCAGGACGGCAGATGACCTTGGCTGAGAAGATTTGGGTGAATCCAAAGTAATTCTTGAAGTATATTGAAGGAAAAAGAATAAATATAGAGAGACTAGGATCCCTCAAGGAGCAAAGTGGACATGATTGTGCAGAATCGCCGGAGTTATTTCTCCTCTGTTTTGAGCGTGGAGAAGGACATGAAGGCTTGGGAATTTGGGGAAGTTAGTGATGATCTCTTGGGGACAGTCCATATCACAGGAGAGGAAATGTTGAATGCATTAGAATGTATGAACATGGATAAATCTCCTGATCCTGACCAAATATATTCAACAACACTGCAAGAGGCGAGGGAAGAAATTGTGGGGTCCCTGGCTGATCTTTTTGCATCATCGTTAGCCACGGGTGAGGTCCCAAAGATTGGAGGTCAGCAAATGTTGTGCCCTTATTCGAGAAGGGCTGCAAAGAAAAAGCTGGAACAAGAAATCAGACCGCCGAACGTGTGTGGTCAGTAAGTTACTTGAGAAGATTCTGAGAGATTAGATGTACATGCATTTGGAAATACAGATTTTGATTGGCAGTAGTCAGCATAGCCTTGTGCGTGGGAGACAATGCCTCACAACTTTCTAAGCGTTCTTTGATGAAGTGATCAGGAAGTTTGACGAGCAGACTCTACAGATGTGTAGACATGTAGACTCTACAGATTTCAGTAAGGTGTTTGATAAGGTTCCATATGGTACCTTGCTCTGGAAGGTTAGATCGCATTAAATCCAGGTGGCGTTGGCAAACTGGGTACACAACTGGCTTGATAGCAGGAAGCAGAGGGTAACAGTCAGACTGGAGGCCTGTGACTAGTGGTGTGCTTCAGTGGTCATAGAATCATAGAATCCCTCCTCTGTGGAAACAGGCCCTTCAGCCCAACAAGTCTACTGGCCCTCTGAAGATTATTCCACACAAACTCATTCCCCTACCCTGTTAATCTACGTTTACCCCTGACTAATGCAACTTACTTACACATCCATGAACACTACAGGCAACTGAGCATTGCCAGTTTACCTGACCTGCACATCTTTGGGTTGTGGGAGGAAACCGGAGCACCCAGAGGAAACCCACGCAGCCACGGGGAGAATGTACAAACTCAGTTGGTGTTGCATGATGTCTCAGTTATTGTCACTGCTGCCGCAAAGTGCCAAGGACCCGGGTTGGACCGCAGCCTCGGGTGATTGTGTGGAGTTTACACATTCTCCCTGTGTCTGCGTGGGTTTCCTTTAGGTGCTCCGATTTCCTCCTACAATCCAAAAATGTGCAGGTCAGATGAATTGGCCATGCTAAATTGTCCATAATGCTAGGTGCATTCATCAAGGGTAAATAGAATGGCTCTAGGTGCGTTACTCTTCAGCAGGTCAGTGTAGACAACTGGCCTGTTTCCATACTGTAGGAAATCTAACCCTAACAGGATCTAACCCACACAGACCATCCTGTGAGGTTGGAATTGAACCCAGAACTACAGTGCTGTGAGGCAGCAGTGCTAACCACTGAACCACTGTGACACTGAGCTGGTCAGTGCTAGGCCCATTGCTGTTTGTTATCTATATCAATGATTTGGATGAGGATGTGTAAGGCATGATTAGAAAGTTTGCAGATTACACTAAAATAAGTGAGGAAGGTTCTCATCAATTGCAACAGGGCCTTGATCAGCTGGGGAATTGGGCTGAGAAATGGCAAATGGAGTTTAATACAGACAAGGGCGAGATCTTGCATTTTGGAAAGACAAATCAAGAAAGGGGTTTCATGGTGAATGGTAGGGCCTGAAGGAGTGTAGTGGAACAGAGAGACCTTGGATTCCAGGAGCACGGTTCTCTGAACTCAGGGAGACAGGGCAGTGAAGAAGGCTTTAGGCACACTGGGCCCTTCACCAGTCAGGGCATGGAATATCGAAGTTGGGAAGTTCTGTTGTAGTTGTGCAGGATGTTAGTGAGGCCGCACTTGGAATATTGTGTTCAGTTTTACCCACCTTGCTATCGGAAGGATGTTATTAAACTGGAAAGAGGACAGAAGAAATTTACAAGGATGTTGCCAGAACTCAACTAGACAGTTATAGAGAGACAAGTTAGGACATTTTCTTAAGTGTGTAAGAGACTGACGGTGGGGGTGAGGGGGGGAGGAATGTCCTTATAGAGGTGTATAAGATCATGGGAGACATGGATAAGGTGAATGCACTCAGTCTTTATCCAAGGTTTGGGAATCGAGGACGAAAGGGCATCAGTTTAAGGTGATAGGGGAAAGATTAAAAGGGAACCTGAGGGTTTTACCCAGACTGTGGTACTCATACCGAATGAACTACCAGTGGAAGTATTCGAGGAGCATACATTTAATAACATTTAAAATGCACTTGGACAAATACATGGAGAGGAACGTATTGGAAGGATATGGGCTAAGTGCAGGGAAACGGGGTTAGTGTGGATGGACCAGTTTGGGCCAAAGAGCCTGTCTCCATGCTGTAGAACTCTTTGTCTCTATGAACATACCCACCTGTCCCATAATACAGAAGCGGCTAAAGCAACACGAACACGAGCCGGTACAAATGTGAAACAGTCCTGCAGAATTTGGCAGGAAGCCAGCCTGGCCTTGCAGTGAAGGATTCCTGGTACAGGAGCTGTAGTGAGATGCCCAAAGAGAACCGGGGAAGGAAGCTGGAAAGCTCACTCCACTGCCGATAGCCTGGAGAACCCGCGGCTGGGATAAGGCAGCTGGGATCCGGTCACCCCAGGGAAACCTACAGGCTGTGACCGAGCTAGGTCTCCGACACAATGAGCAGGACAGAAGGTTGCAGGAAAATCTCACCCACATGGGACTACTCCAGTTCCAATTGGGAAGAGCCCAATCCAGTGAAAGGAGGGTCTCTGGGGATGGGGAGGCAGCCTCAGGTTACATTGACAATCTGGAAGGACAGTGTATGAGCTCCAAGCAGCTGCATGTGTCCTGTACACCTGCAACAATGAGCAACACACATCAGGCCCGAATAGGGGATGTCAGGAGCAAATACAATCCCTAGGGAACTAGGGCTTCTCCCAGAATGGGATAATGTGTGCCTTTGGGGTTCTACCTCCCCAGGGAGATAACGACAGTCCCCACACTGACACATCCACACCCGCTCACAGATGAGGACTCCCACTGCCTTGCTCCGATTTAACTGCACCTTTTGTCCCCAGCCCTGAGACACAGCCGAACTCAGATTCCATGAACCCTGTGGTTACCCAGTGTCAAACAACTGATGGTCTTACTCCATATACAACCATTCCAGGCACCCAGCTGGTGGGCAGCACCAAAACGATCCCGTCTCCGTCCCAGATACATGTTTGGATGAGATTGACCGACAGTCTGTCATACACAGAGTGGATGCTGAGGAGCAAACTAAATTAATCGACATGTGCCTAAGTCCAACCGGCCATTCAGCTCTCACTGAGGGCCAACAGCTCGGCAGGGGCATCCGTGATGTGATGAAATCAGCCGTCCTCACTACTCGAGGGCAGGATAAGGCAGATTCTGTAGAGGCGCTACATAGCTGCAGAACAACAACCAGCGGAATGCCCCTCCCCTCCCCCCGTCAGCTTCACCCGGAGACTCTGGGTCCTTTTTCTGGGCTTTCAGGGATATGACCTGCACCTCTCTTCGCAATGAGAAACTGGGCCCGAGCCTTTGTCTCCCATTTCTCAGAAAGAAGGAGGGACAGCTGGGATTCGACCCCTCAGATGCCCTCTATAATGAGATTCTAGATTAGAGTGGTGCTGGAAAAGCACAGCAGTTCAGGCAGCATCCGAGGAGCAGTAAAATCGACGTTTCGGGCAAAAGCCCTTCATCAGGAATACAGGCAGAGAGCCTGAAAGTTGGAGAGATAAATGAGAGGAGAGTCGGGGTGGGGAGAAAGTAGCATAGAATACAATAGATGAGTGGGGATGGGGATGAAGGTGTTAGGATGGGGGGAGGGTGGAGTGGATAGGTGGAAATGAAGATAGGCAGGTAGGACAGGTCATGGGACAGTGCTGAGCTGGAAGTTTGGAACTGGGGCAAGGTGGGGGAAGGGGAAGTCGACATTGATGCCGTGGGGCTGAAGTGTTCCGAGGAGGAAGATGAGGCGTTCTTCCTCCAGGCGTCTGGTGGTGAGGGTGCGGCGGTGAAAGAGGCCCAGGTCCTTCATGTCCTCGGCAGATTTGGAGGGGGAGTTGAAACGTTGGGCCACGGGGTGGTGGGGTTGATTGGTGCGGGTGTCCCAGAGATGTCCTCTAAAGCGTTCAGCTAGGAGGCGTCCAGTCTTCCAAATTTAGAGGAGACTGCATCGGGAGCAACGGATACAATAAATGATATTGGTTGGTGTGCAGGTAAAACTTTGATGGATGTGAAAGGCTCCTTTAGGAACTTGGATGGAGGTGAGGGAGGAGGTGTGGTTGCAGGAGGCTTGGACCCTCTGCTAATTAATCGCTGAACACGAAATAAACTTTAGGGATTTCCACATTGTGTTACAGGAGCTCAGGGATCACAGGCGATTGGACGGGTTTCCCCGAGAACGGGTGTATGGTCGTGAGATACTGAGCACACAGCCCGGACAAGGGGTCAGAGTTCAGACAGTGATGCCTCAGGAAGCCCATCAGGGAAAATTCTTAGAAACAAAATTAAAAACGGGCTGAGACCAGGAGGGAAGGCTCCTCCCACAGCTTGTCCCATACACATCAGGCTCTTGTAATGGGCTAGTCATTAAACTCACAGGGAATTCCTTGTTCACTAACATTTACCACAAACTGACACTCATCATAATAAATGCATCAGGGGTACAGTAACCAGAATGACATCCTTCCTCATTAAAATTATTATGTTCCCAACTGGCCCACAGGATAATGGGATGAAGGGCAGGGAAATATGAGGGAAAACCCAGAACAGTAATTAACAGATGAATGAAAAGAGAACTCGTTAATGATGTAGCCATGGTATACAGGGCAGGAGTGTTATCTGGTCAGTACGTTGACTTTGCTAATTTGGAGAATAAACACAGGATCCTGACCCAACAACTCTCTAATGAGCCTGAGAATGACTGAATAAAGGAAACCCAGGGGAGAATGCAGGTAAGTGGAGTTGAAATGCCCATCAGCCATGATTGAATGGCGGAGTGGACTCGATGGCCCGAATGGCCTTACTTCCACTTCTATGTCTTATGGTCTTATCTTCAGACCATGGGACAACTAGTGGAACATCAGGTTAACCATCACTTCGAGACCAAACTGGAGGGTCACACCAAAACGATTAACCCGATCATCCAGGGCCCAAGCAGAGGTGACGGTGAGCAGTTAAACCACATCCTGTGCAGTATCTACGGTAACAGAATGAGGGAACAGCTGAAGGAGGAATTCAGGCGGGCAAGCCAAGGGAAAATCCCATCCTGGATTCGTGACAAAGAGCGTAAATATTTGTTCCAGGAGAACACCTACACGAACATCTCTCACTGCTTGACCAACGGCTGGGTTAATAACAGCTGTCAGGACACTCTCGTTGGGACAACTGGGCTTGGTACGAGGGATTCCAATTAACCCAAGTGACAAAATTAGGATGAAGTCCAAATTATCAGAGTTGTATAAAAAAAGGTATTTGGATGGGTTACCATGATTTCCTCCCACTTACTGTGGCGATAGAGGGAACATTGACAGGGACCATACTTACGTAATGTGAAGGGCCAGGTCATACCATGACATTCCTATAGCCTGTTATCCAAGAATTCGGCTCCTCTCACATCGGCTGTGGTCCTAACCGCACTCACCTTGATATATCTCGGGATACCGGTGGTTAGGATTGCAGGCTGTAACAGATGGGTACGATCATGGTGAATAATGCCTGGACACACCCCCCAGGGGCTGGAAGGTAGATGGAACTCCCCGGGTGATCACTTTAGTTTCATTCATTTGCAGTGTTTGAGTGTACCTGGCTGGACCAGTATTGATTGCCTGCCCATAGTTGCCATTACACCAGATTGGCCATGTTAAATTGCCCATTGTGTCAAGGGATATTCGGACGAGCTGGAATAGCCATAGGAATTGCAGGGTTTCAGGGATATCATCGGGGTAATGGGTCTGACTTGGATTCTCTTCAGAGGGTCATTGTGGACTCAGTGGGCCGAACGGCCTGATTCTGTTTTGTCAAGATTTTTTGCTTTCACTTATCAGCCATAAGACCATCAGTTTGACGAATGTACACAATGGCTATTGCAAAGACAGCTGGTTACTCTCACAACAAGCATAACCAGCTAATAAAATTAGGTTTGTTATTTATTGCATAAGCTTCTTTCCTTTCCATTCAAGTGGATGAGTTGGGGGAAATGTCACAAACTCCTGGCTAAAACACAGATAGACAACCAAGGTATATTGGCCAAGGAAATCTCCCAAATCACAAAACCCGCTCACCAGGCACAGCGCAAGCACAGCATAATGTAAAAGGCAACTGTTATTCTGGACAGACGTATCCAAGAAACAAATGAGGGCCCAGACAGGAAGGCTCCGGGTCCTGCTACACAAAGAAACTAACAGCAACAAGCCATCCAAATGGTTGGCAATGTTTCAAACTATTAACAGATTCTCCTAATTGGCCAGAACGATAGAAAGTTCCTGAAAACCATCCAGAAATGAACAAAAACAGGGTTCATCTGCAGATTGATTGCCTGAATCTCTGGAGGCTTTCTGAGGAGACCAGCATGAAAGAGACAGAGACCATCTGACTATCCAGAGAGAGAGAGAAAGAGAGAAAAGAGTTTGGCAGACCCAGAGGCAAAACCGGAGAGAGAGAGAGAGAGAGAGAGAGGCTGAAGCAAAACCCAGGAGCATGGGAGAGAGGGAATGTGAAAAACCATCGAGAGAGAGTGGAAACCAACTGGAATAACGAGTGTCACCCCTTCAGCCTGTCCATGTTTTAACTCCTCTTTGTCTCAGTCTGACTTCCCCTTCTCTCCCTCTCTCTGTCTTTTCTCCCTCTGCCCTTCTGTCTCTCTCTCTGTCTGTCTTTCTCTCACTCTCTCCCTTTCCCTGTCTCTCTCTGCCCATCTTTCTCCTACCCCCCTTCTCCATCCCCACTCTCTCGATCTCTCTCTCCCTTTTTCTCACCCTCCCTTTCTGTTATTCACTATTTCAAACCTGAAAGATCTCACCTAATTTTGAACCTCCTCAAAAATACAATGCCCCCATTTTCACTCTCCTCCCAAATATCCCCTTCCCCAAATATCTTCCCTCCCAAGTAATTGCCCCACCAAATATTTCACTGCCCCCAACATTGCTGTGAGCCCCCCTCCCTGGGGCAGAGGGAGTTGAGTGGAAAAGTGTGGAGCTGGAAAAACCCAGCAGCTCAGGCCTGAACCATCGACTCTCCTGGCTGACCTGCTGTGCTTCCCCAGCTCCACACTTTGTAACTCTGACTCTCCAGCATCTGCAGTCCTCACTTTCTCACACAGGTAAATGAGTCTGGGTTGACTGACTGGCCTGTGGCTGTTTTCATGCACAGCAATTTCCCAGTGCCAGAATTACAGGTTTGCATCACATATAGAGTCTTTTCTGCCCATTCTCCCCTCTCCCCCATTAAATGATCCTGGTCCTGTTCAGGATCCTCAGGATTGGCCCCTGAATGGCCTCACTGGCTATCATTTCCATGGAGACCTCTTCTCTGTCCTGTCTCAGACTTTGCATCTCATGCTATCCCTCCCTCAATTTCTCTCTCTCTCTCTCTGACAACAGACCCTCCTTTCTCCACCAACCCCAAAACCCCATCAAACACTCCTCCTGTCTCTGGCTGTCCCACTCCCTCCTTGTCTCCCACTCTCCCCCTTCCCATGTCGACCCACAGCTCCTGGGCTGGAGGACATGGTGCAGAGACTAACACAGCAAGATCCCACTCTGCAACCATTCTCTAGCCACACACACTGTCCTTCTCCTTCCATATGTGTCCTTCTTCTTCTCCCTGTCTGTCTCACTCTGTCCTTCTCTCACTCTCTCCGTCTCCCTGTCCCTCATTGCCCACCTCTCTCTCCTCACTTTCTCCATCCCCACTCTCTTCATGTCTCTTTCTCTCTTTTTGTAACCCTCCCCTTCTCTTTTGCTTGATTTCAGACTCAATGAGAAAAGTAATTTATGTCCCTTACACTAACCCCCTCCCCACAGTTGGGGTAAAACCCGGAAGAGACCAGGAAAAGGTTGATCCCCTGCATTAACTGTACTGCATCCAGTGACAAAGAGACACACTCTTCTCAATGTACCTTCCCCAGTCACTGGGACAGAGCAGAGGGGTCCAGGGAGAAAGAGGAAGAGAAACTACAAGAGATAAAGAGAGATGGACAGACAGACAGTGAAAGGGAAGGAGAGAACAAGAGAAAGGCAGGCAGACAGAGGGAGGGAGAGAAAGTGAGAACTGAAAGAGAGCAGGAGAGAGGCAGAGAGAGAAAGGGGGGAGAGAGAGAGAGAGAGAGTAAAACCCCAGGAAGAGAAATACAATGTCAGACAGATACAAGGTGAAAAAGGGAAGGCGAAGACATGGAGAGAAGGCCAGATAGACAGCAAGAGAAAAAAACCAGGGAGAGATGTAGGACAGAGTGAGAGAGAGGAGTTGCAGCAGCAGAGTGATAGAGCTGAGAGAGTTGGGTGGTGGGGGGGGGGGGGGGGTCTGCTGCGATGTAGCGAGAATGATGTACAGACAAGAATAGCAAGATCCCACAGAGCTGAGAGAAAGTTGCAGAGAGAGATGAGCAAGATGTTGGTTTTGTAAAAGGTTGAATGATAAAGCATTCCTGAAAAACATGGTGCGGTGACAAAGTGGCAGAGTGTTGAAAGAAGGGAATCTACAGGGAAATGTCAACAGGGCAGAGATGTGAAGAATGTTGAGAGATAGGAATTGAAGGAAAGATGTGGGAGAGAGAACTGAGAACACAGAAGTTGACATGAGAGGTCTCATGGGAGTGGGAAGCAGTGAGATCGGTGGGATCAGACTGTGCAGCTGCCCTCTCTCTAGCATTTTGCGCCTTTGTCTCTCCTTAGTATAGAGCTCGCCCCTTGTGGTAAAATTCCCAGAAACAGCCTGAATTCGTGTGTGTGTGTGCATGTGCGTGTCTGTGTCTGTGTGTGTGTGCACGCCTGTGTGTGTGTGTGTGTTCACTCTCTCTGGTTCCAGCTCCTGTCTGATGATTCCGTCGAGCAGAATAATTTGATTCTCTCTCTCTTCTTCCGTGAGTCTCAGAGGGAACCAGCCTGATTTGGATTGGAGTTGCAGTCTCTCAGTGAGAAGTGAAATCTCCTTGAGATTCCCCTCAGTCTCTCACTGTAAGGTGGAGCAGGCCAGTCCCGGGGAAGCAAACAGCAGGCCAGGTCTGCCCTGTCCTCCAGCTCCATTTCAGAAGGCCACATGGGAGGGGCTTGGTTCCTTCATCAGCTTCCCGTGCTCTCCCTTCTGGGTTAGGGTGGGGGGCGAATGGCCTTGTCCTGGCTCTTATTGAGGTGGAGTCTGGCTATGATTGGGTTATACACGGCATGCCCCTGGAGTGAGGTCAGTTAGCTCAGTTGGCTGGTCACTTAGCTCTCCACACTAGCTGAAGTTATTCTGAAGGACTCTCCTTCCCAACCTCTCCCCTCAGCTGGGCCATGGTGACCCTCTGATTAAAACACCACCAGACACCGCTCTGTAATGAGGAGCTGTCCCATGCTCTGGTAAGACTACGGTGACATTTCTTTTGTTTGTACCTGGGGCACTGTGTGCAAGGCTAGTCACTGCACTGCCAGAGGGATGTTAGTGTGTGGGGAAGGTTTACTGGATGAATCCCCACCGGAATGAACAGCACTCTCTTTCCTCCAGTTCAGCAGCTTTTGTGTCTTTGGAGACACAAGGACCAATTCACCTGAAACAGCAGCTGGATTTCATATTCATGGGCACCTGATAAGATTGGCGAGTTTACACACGCTCTCTCTCTCACACACACATACACACACAAACACACACTCCCTCAAACACACACAGACACACTCTCAGACACACATACACATAGGCACAACTCTCTCTCACACACACAGGCACAGTCTCACACACACATACACACAGACACACGCTCCCTCAAACACACACAGACACACTCTCAGACATACATACACATAGGCACAACTCTCACACACATATACACACACAGGCACACTCTCTCTCTCACACACATACACAGATGCACTGTCTCACACAAACAAACACAGACACACTCACACACACAGACACAATCTCTCTCTCACACATACACACAGACACACTCTCTCACACACAGACACACTCTCTCTTTCAGACATACACAGGCACACTATCTCTCTATCACAAACACACATAGACACACACTCACACACTCACACACACAGACACACTCTCTCACACACAGACACACTCTCTTTCAGACACACAGGCACACTATCTCTCTCACAAACACACATAGACACACACTCTCACACACAGACACACTCTCACACACAGACACACTCTCTTTCAGACACACACAGGCACACTATCTCTCTCTCACAAACACACATAGACAAACACACACACACAGGCATACTCTCTCACACACATACACACTCTCTCTCACACACACTCTCACACGTACACACTCTCACTCTCTCACATACACAGACATTCTCTCTCTCACACAGGCACACACACTTTCTCTCACTCACACACACACAGACACTAACCCACACACATGCACACACAGGCACACTCTCTCTCACACACACACATACACACAGACACACTCTCTCTCACACACACTCTCACTCACACACTCTCTCACACAGTCTCTTACACACAGTAACACTCATTCTCTCATACACAGGCGCATAGACACACTCTCTCTCACACACATACACACTCTCTCTCTCACGCACATACACAGTCCTTCTCACATACAGGCACATTGTCACATACACACAGACACACAGACACAATCTCTCACACAGACCTCTCTCTCACACACACAGACACACTCTCTCACACATACACACAGACACACGCACCCTCAAACACACACACACGCATACACACACTCCCACATAAACACATGCCTTCTCTCTCACTCTCTCACGCACACACATACAGGCACACAGAGATACACATGCATCCACTCTGTCACACACACAAACACGGGCAGTCTCTCTCTCTCTCTCTCTCTCTCTCTCTCTCTCTCTCTCTCTCTCACACACACACACACACACACACACAGACACACACAGTTGTAAATGCATGGTTGAGGTATTGCTGGAGAAATGAATTCTCCAAGGACCGAACCCTGATCTCACATGATGACTACTCCAGGGAGACAGACAGCAGCTACAGATGACTTATTGGATCTTCCTGTGCACCACCTCTTGCATCGACAGTGTTAGTCTGTTTGGGTGCCTGCTTTTCTAAAACGTCTCCAAGCAACAAGTGACAATAGATTGATGAAAGTTTTCCCCCAAACCATGTTTCAGACACATGCTGCTGTTATTTTTAACTGATTGTTTAAAATGATCGGAATCTTCTGAAATGGGGAGTGGCTTCCATTTCAAATTACAACCCCAGAGTGTCTCGGGGGATTGCATCTGTTCCTTTCTAACCTCTGCAGTCTGTACCGAAAGATAGTTCTCCCTCAGTACCTCAGAAAGTGCTCTCTCAAAACCTCAGAAAGTGCTTCCTCAATACCTCAGAAGGTGCTCCCTCAATACCTAAGAAAGCATCACTTTGTTGTGTTTAACCCCCAAAGCCCCTTAGACAGTAGCTCCAGAAAACATTCACATCCTCAACATTTCAGTTCTCAGCCCAGCTCTCCCTCTCAGATTGCGTTCAAACCCCTTCAGACTGTAAGGACCCACATCCACCCCTGTCCAAGATTGGAGCCCAGGTCCCCAGAACATTACTTGTCTCTCTGGATTAATTTTAGAATTCCTACAGTGTAGAAGCAAGCCATTCTGTCCATTGGCTCCACACTGACTGTCTGAACAGCATCCCACCCAGATTCACATCTTCTACTCTATCCCTGTCATGCTGCATTTCCCATGGCATCTTTGGTGGGTGGGAGGAAACTGGATCACCTGGAGGGAACCCGCACAGATACAGAGAGAATGTGTAAACTCCACACAGACAGTCACCGGGAGTTAGAATCAAACCACTGAGGCACCGTGCTGTCCTCTGTCCTTGGATGCCATCTCATCTAAACCTTTACTAAGCAACCTACCATGTGAAACCTTCTCATCTGTCTCCTTGATCATCCCTTCAAAAGCTCTATCAAGTTGGACACATCATTTCCACAAACAAAGCCAAGCTGACCATCCCTAATGAATTCTTGCTTTTCCAAATGCATGTAAATTGTCTCTCAGAATGCCCTCCAACATCTTACCCACCACCGCCATCAGGCTCACAGCTCCATAATTCAATGGCTGTTCCTTGCAGCCTTACTTCAATAATGGCACATCATTAATCACACTCCAGTCTTCAGGCACCTCACCCGTTGCCACTGATCGGTCCATCTGACAAGGCCATCGACATCCTTCTGTAATCTAAGGCTATCATCCTCAGTATTTATCACCCAACCAATCTTCATATCATTCATGAACCCAATGATTAACCATCCACCATTCGAATATAAATCTTTTCTATCAACCACATCAGCAAGACCCCAACAGTGAGACATGAACAGACAGAGATTTCTAACTGGGCCATCACTGGCTGCTTCCTGCCACTCAGCATTCTGCGCCAAATTCCTTGGATCTTGAGTTTTTATGTTCACATATCAGTTTCCAATATGGGTCCTGATAAAAGCCTTACTGACCTCCAAGCAGACGACAGGAAAGTATTGCACTTATTTACACACGGGGTCACCTCCTTAAAAAGTGCAATCGCATTGGTCAGACCTGACCCCTCCTTAACACAACCATTCTGACTGTTCTTCATGAACTCCAGTCTCTTTAAATGCTGATTAATTCTATCTCCCAAAATTGATTCCAACAGACGTCCCACCCACGATATTAGCCTGACTAGCCTGTAGCTGCCTGGTATATCCCATGCTCCTTCCGGAATAACAGCACCACATGGTCAGTCCGACGACACCTCTCCTGTGGCCAGAGGGGATTTGAAAATGTTTGCAAGTGTACCCGCTACTTCCTCCATCACCTAATTCGGTAAACTGAGATACATTTCCACTGTCTTTGGAGATTTATTGGGTTGTAAGAAGGTCAGACCACTCAGAACCATCTCTCTCTATATATATGCTAATTCATTTAATTGTATCACAGAGCATCTCCATGATTTCATATCAACCCTGTCCCAATGAGCATTGACAAAATGCATCCATTCACTGTCGCCTCTTGGTCCATGCACAAATTATCACTGTGTTCCACAACCTACTCTTTCTCTCATTATCAATTCACCCTTAATGTCACTGTAAAGACCTTTCAGATTTTTATTTCCACACTTAGCACTCCTCTCTCCCAGGCAATTAGCCTGCGATACGATTTGGAGGAGTGTGGGATGTCAGTCTGGATGTGGATTAGCATTGGGTAGCTCAGAAATAAGGAACACACAACTGTGCTGAGTGTGGGGCAGTGGGATTCATTTGGGATGAGCACACGGAAGTTGAGGAATATCCCTTTGAGCTGGCAGGTCAGTCACACGAAACGAAAACTAGATCCCTGGGAAAAGAGGGTGGTACCTCTTCAGGTTCAATAACCAAATGAAGACGGTCTGTTTGAATCTGGAATCTGGACGTGGGAATCATTGCTGATCAGGGTATGTAGGAAGCAGAGGCAGAAATGTACGGAACACATCAGATATTCCTCTTAGGCCACAAGACATGGGTGCAGAAATTAGGCCATTCAGCACATTTGATAGTGTGGCACTCACTCAGTCCTGATTCTCTTACAGTGCAGATATCCCCCAGACTGATGCGCTGATAGTGCAGTGCTCCCTCAGTACTGACCCACTGACAGTGAAGCACTCCCTCAGTACTGACCCTCTGACAGTGTGGCTCTCCCTCAGTACTGACACTCTGATAGTGCTGCGCTCCCTCAGTAATGACCCTCTGACAGTGCAGCATTTCCACAGTACTTATCATCTGACAGTGCGCCACTCCTGCAGTGCTGACTCTGACAGTGCAGCCCTGCCTCAAATAGATCCTCTGACAGTCCAGCACTCCCTCAGAGCTTACCCTCTGACAGTGCGGCTCTTCCTCAGAGTCTCCTCCGTCCTGACCCTCTGACAGTGCATCCCTCTCTCAAACTGACCCTCTGACAGATCAGCACTTCCTCTGTATTGACCCTCTGACAGTGCGGCAGTCCCTCAATACTGACCCTCTGACAGTGCAACACTCCCTCAGCAATGACCCTCTGACAATGCAGTACTTCCTCCGTCCTAACCCTCAGAGAATGCTGTACTCCCTCCATACTGATCCACTGACAGTGCAGCACTCCCTCAGAACTGACATGCTGACAGTGCAGCACTCCCTTGGTCTGCACCCCTGGCAGTGCGGCACTCCCTCAGTACTGACCTCTGACAGTGCAGCACGCTCGCAGTACAGATCCTCTGGCAATGAAGCAGGCCCTCAGTATTGACATTCCGACAGTGCGGTGATCCTCTGACAGTGCCGCACACATTCAGTACTGAATCACTGACAGTGCAGCACACCCTCAGTACTAAACCTTTGACAGTGTAGCACTTTTCAGTACAGATATTCTGGCAATACAGCAGTCTCTCAATACTGACTGACCAACAGTGCGGTGACCCCTCAGTACTGATCCTCTGACAGCATGGCGATACCTTAGTACTGACTCTCCAAGAATGAACATTTCCTTAGTACTGGCCCTCTGACAGAGCAGCACTCTCTCAGTACTGACCCTCTGACAGTGTAGCACTCCATCAGCACTGACCCTCTGACAGTGCAGCAATCCCTCAGTACTGACACTCTGATAGTGCATCACTCCCTCAGTGCTGATCCTCTGATAGTGCAGCACTCCCTCAGTAGTGACCCTCTGACAGTGCAGCACTCCCTCAGTAGTGAGCCTCTGACAGTGCAGCACTCCCTCAGTACTGATCATCTGACTTTGCAGCACTCCCTCCGCACTGACCATCTGACATTGCAGTACATCCTCAGTACTGATCGTCTGACAGTCGAGCACTGCCTCAGTACTAACCCTCTGGCAGTGCCGCACTCCCTCATTACTGACCATCTGACAGTGCAGCATTCCCTCAGTACTGACCATCTGACAGTGCAGCACTCCCTCTGTACTGATCCTCTGACAATGCAGTACTCCCTCAGTACTGAACCTCTTACAGTGCAGCACTCCCTCTGTATTGACCATCTGACAGTGCAGCACTCCCTCATTACTGATCCTCTGACATTGCAGTACATCCTCAGTACTGACCCTCTGACAGTGCAGCACTGCCTCAGTCCTGACCCTCTGACAGTGCAGCACTCCCTCAGCACTGATCGTTTGTCGGTCCAGCTGTCCCTCAGAAGTGAGCGTCTGACGCCACAGCATTCCGTCATTACTGACACTCTGACTCTGCAGCACTGACTTTGTAGTGACATTTCCACAGTGCAGCACACCCTCAGTACAGACCCTCTGACGGGGCAGCAGTCCTTCCATGCTGACAATGTGGCAGTGCAGCACTCCCTTGGTCCTGCACCCCAGACAGTGCAGCGATCACTCTGTACTGACCGTCTGACAGTGCAGCACTCCCTCATCACTGATCCTTTCACTCTGCAGCACTCCCTCAGAAATGAGCCTCTAACGCCACAGCATTCCCGCAATACTGACCCTCTGACTCTGCAGCACTCTCTCTGTGCTGACATTTCTACAGGGCAGCACTCCTTCAGTGCTGACACTCTGACAGTGCAGCACTGCCTCAACACTGATCCTTTAACAGTCCAGCACTCCATCAGAAGTGAACCTCTGACACCACAGCAGTCCCTTAGTACTGACACTCTGACTCTGCAGCATTGTCTTTGTATTGCCATTTCAACAGTGCAGCACTCCTGCAGTACTGACCGTCTGAGAGTGCAGCACTCCCTCTGTACTGACTCTCTGACAGTGGAGCACTCCCTCAGTACTGTCACTCTGACAGTGCAGCTCTCCCTCAGTACTGACCCGCTGACAGTGCAGCTGTCTCTCTGTACGGACCCTTTGAAATAGCACTCACTCAGAACTGACACTCTCACTGTGTAGCGCTCCCTCAGTACTGACCCTCACACAGAGCAGCACAACCTCAGTACTGACCCTCTGACAGTGCGGCACTCCCTCAGTACTGACCCTCTGACAGTGCAACACTCCCTCCATACTGACACGCTCACAGTGCAGCACTCCCTCAGTCCTGACCGTCTGACAGTGCAGCACTCCATCAGTACTGACCCTCTCACAGTGCAGCACTCCCTCAGTATTATCCTCTCACAGTTCGACACTCCCACAGTACTGTTCCTATGACACATCAGCACTCCCTCAGTACTGCCACTCTGACAGTGCAGCACTGCCTCAGTACTGACCCTCTGACACTGTGGCATTGTAGGTATACTGACCCTCCCATAGTGTGGCGCACCTTCATACTGAATTTCAGACAGTGCGGCGCATCCTCTGATCGTTCAGTACTCCCTCAGAACTGACGCTCTAACAGTGCAACAGCCCTTTAACCCTGCGCCCCTGATGGTGCTGCAATCCCTCAGTACTGACCTAGAAAGTGCAGCTCTCCCTCAGCACTGCTCCTTTGACACTGCAGCACTCCCTCATAAATGACACTCTTACACAACAGCATTCCCTCAGTACTGGCCCTCTGATTCTGCAGCACTTCTCTTTGTACTGACATTTCCACTGTGCAGCATTTCCTCAGTACTGACACTCATACAGCGTGGCATTCCCTCAGTACTGAACCTCTGACAATGTGGCACTCCCTCAATACAGATGCTCGAACAGTGTAGCACTGCCTCGGTACTGACTCTCCGACAGAGCAGAACTCCCTCAGTACTGACCCACTGACAGTGCAGCACTCCCTCAGTACTGTCGCTCTGACAGTGCATCACTCCCTCAGTACTGATCCTCTGACAATGCAGCACTCACTCAGTACTGAACCTCTTACAGTGCAGCACTCCCTCTGTATCGATCATCTGACAGTGCAGCACTCCCTCATTACTGATCCTCTGACATTGCAGTACATCCTCAGTACTGACAATCTGACAGTGCAGCAATCCATCAGTACTGACCCTCTGATAGTGCAGCACTCCCTCAGCACTGATCGTTTGTAGGTCCAGCTGCCCCTCAGATGTGAGCGTCTGACGCCACAGCATTCCGTCATTACTGACACTCTGACTCTGCAGCACTGACTTTGTAGTGACATTTCCACAGTGCAGCACTCCCTCAGTCCTGACCCTCTGACAGTGCAGCACTCCCTCAGCACTGATCGTTTGACAGTCCAGCTGCCCCTCAGAAGTGAGCGTCTGACGCCACAGCATTCCGTCGTTACTGACACTCTGACTCTGCAGCACTGACTTTGTAGTGACATTTCCACAGTGCAGCACTCCCTCAGTACTGACGCTCTGACAGTGCAGCACTCCCTCAGTACTGACCATCTGGCAGTGCAGTGTTCCCACAGTACTGACCCTCTGACAGTGCGGCACTCCCTCAGTACTGACCCTCTGACAGTTCAGCACTCTCTCAGTACTGACCATCTGACAGTGCAGCTCTCCCTCAGTACTGACCATCTGACAGTGCAGTGTTCCCACAGTACTGACCCTCTGACAGTGCAGCACTCTCTCAGTACTGACCATCTGACAGTGCAGCACTCCCTCAGTACTGACCCTCTGAAATAGCACTGACTCAGAACTCACACTCTCACTGTTTACCGCTCCCTCCGTTCTGACCTTTTGAGAGTGCGTGCTCCCTCAGTTCTGACCCTCTGACAGTGCCACGCCCCCTCAGTACTGACCCTTTGACAGTGCAGTACGCCTCAGAGATGGCTCTCTGGTAAAGCAGCAGTCACTCTTGACTGATTGTCTGACAGTGCGGTGATCACTCAGTACTCACCCTCTAGCAATGCAGCAGTCCCTCAGTACTGACCCTCTGATAGCGCAGCGACGCCTCTGTATTGACCTTCTGACAGTGCAGCACTGCCGTGGTCCTGCACCCTTGACAGTGTAGCGATCACTCTGTACTGACCCCCCAACAGTGCAGCATTCCCTCAGAAGTGAGTCTCGAACGCCACAACATTCCCTCAGAACTGACCCTCTGACTCTTCAGCATTCTCGCTGTTCTGACACTTCTACAGTGCAGCACTCCCTCAGTACTGACCGTCTGACAGTGCAGCACTCCCTCCGTATTGACCCTCTGACAGTGCAGCAATCCCTCAGTACTGACCCTCTGACCGTGCAGCACTCCCTCAGTACTGACTCTCCGACAGTGCAGCAGTCCCTCAATACTGACCCTCCAATAGTGCAGCACTCTCTCAGTTCTGACCCTCTGACAGTGCAGCACTCCCTCAGTGTTGAACTGTCAGCGGTCAGTACTGAGGGAGTGTCGCACTGTTAGAATTTCAGTCCTCAGGGAATTCAGAACTGTCAGAGGGTCAGTGCTGCGGGAGCGCTGCACTGTCAGAGGGTCAGAACTGATCCTTTTACATTGCAGCACTCCCTCAGAAGTAAGCCTCAGTGTTGCACTGTCAGATGGTTAGTACTGAGGGAGTGCTGCACTGTAGAAATGTCAGAACAGCGAGAGTGCTGAAGAGTCAGAGGGTCAGTTCTGAGGGAATGTTGTGGCGTTCAAGGCTCACTTCTGAGGGAGTGCTGCAATGTCAAAGGATCAGTAATGACCCTCTGACAGTGCAGCGCTCCCGCAGTATTGACCCTCTGACAATTCTGAATTCCCTGAGGACTGAAATTCTGACAGTGCGACACTCCCTTAGTACTGACCTCTGACAGTACTGATGCTCCAATAGTGCAGCTTTCACTCAGCACTGACCAACCCAACAGGGCAGCGCTCCCTGAGTACTGACCCTCCGACAGAGCAGAACTCCCTCGCTGCTGATCCTCTGACAGTGTGGCACTGTCTTGATTCTGTACCTCTGATGGCGCAGAAATGACTCAGTATTGATCCTCTGACAGGGTAGTGGTCTCTCAGTACTGACTCTCTGATGGTGCAGTGCTCTCTCCGTACAGATCCTTTGACAGTGTCGCATTCCCTCTGGACTGAACATCTGACAGTGCACTGGCCCCTCAGTGCTGACCCTTTGAGAGTGTAGCACTACTCAGTACAGGCCCTCTGGCAATGCAGTAAACCCTCGGTACTGACCCTCTGACCCACAGAGTGGTGCTCCCTCAGTACTAACCCCCTCACAGCGTGGTGTTCCCTCAGGACTGACTGTGATACACAGTGCGGTGCTCCCTCAGTACTGGCTGTCAGACACACAGCGCAGCACTCCCACAGTAATAACCCTCTCACAGTGCGGCAGTCTGACAGCATGCTGATCCCTGAGTACTGACCCTTAGAGAATAAGCACTTCCTCACTACTGACCTTCTCACTGCACAGCACTCCCGTAGTACTGACCATCAGGGAGTGCAGCTCTCCCTCAGTACTGACCCTCTGACAGCGCAGCACTCCCTCAGTACTGACCCTCTGACAGTGCAGCAGTCTCTTGGTACTGGTCCTCTGACAGTGCGACACTCCGTCAGTACTGTTCCTACGACACTGCAGCACTCCCTCCATACTGACACGCTCACAGTGCAGCAGTCCCTCAGTCCTGACCGTCTGACAGTGCAGCACTCCATCAGTACTGACCCTCTCACAGTGCACCACTCCCTCAGTATTATCCTCTCACAGTTCGACACTCCCACAGTACTGTTCCTATGACACATCAGCACTCCCTCAGTACTGCCACTCTGACAGTGCAGCACTCCCTCAGTACTGACCCTCTGACACTGTGGCATTGTACATATACTGACCCTCCAATAGTGTGGCGCACCTTCATACTGAATTTCAGACAGTGCGGCGCATCCTCTGATCGTTCAGTACTCCCTCAGAACTGACGCTCTAACAGTGCAACAGCCCTTTAACCCTGCGCCCCTAATGGTGCTGCAATCCCTCAGTACTGACCTAGAAAGTGCAGCTCTCCCTCAGCACTGCTCCTTTGACACTGCAGCACTCCCTCATAAATGACACTCTAACACAACAGCATTCCCTCAGTACTGGCCCTCTGATTCTGCAGCACTTCTCTTTGTACTGACATTTCCACTGTGCAGCATTTCCTCAGTACTGACACTCATACAGCGTGGCATTCCCTCAGTACTGAATCTCTGACAATGTGGCACTCGCTCAATCCAGATGCTCGAACAGTGTAGCACTGCCTCGGTACTGCTCTTCGACAGATCAGAACTCCCTCAGTACTGACCCTATTACAGTGTGGCACTGCCTCATTCCTGCACTTCTGATAGTCCAGCAATGCCTCAGTACTGACCCTTTAGTAGTGTAGCACTCCCTCGGTATTGACCCTTTGGCAGTGCTGCACTCTCCCTGAACTGACCCTCTGAAACAACACTCCCTCAGAACTGACACACTCACCGTTTCGTGCTCCCTCAGTAATGACCCTCTATAACAACACTCCCTCAGAACTGACACACTCACCGTGTAGCGTTCCCTCACTAATGACCCTTTGTCAGTACATCGCTCTCTCAGTACTGACCCTCTGGCAATGCAGCACTCTCCCAGAACTGACCCTCTGAAACAACACTGCCTCACAACTGACACACTGACCGTGTAGCGCTCCCTCAGTAATTACCCTTTGAATGTGCTTCATTCTCTCAGTACTGACCCTCTCCCAATGCAGCAATCACTCAGTACTGACTGTCCGACACATAGTGTGGTGCTCCCTCAGTAGTAACCCCCTCACAGCGCGGTGATCCCTCAGTACTGATCCTCTCAGAGTGTGGTGCTCCCTCAGTTCTAACCCTTTCACAGTGCAGCGCTCCCTCAGTAGTAACCCTCTCACAGTGCGACACTCTGACAGTATGGCCATCCATTAGTACTGAACCTCATAGAGTGCACACTTCATCATTACTGACTCTGTCACTGCACAGCAATCCCTCCGTCCTGACTCTCTGACAATGCAGCACTCCCTCCACACTGATCCTCGGATAGTGATGCACTCCCTCAGTACTGACCCTGCGACAGTACTGACCCTCAGTACTGGTCCTCTGACAGTGTGGCTCAATCTCAGGACAAAACCTCTGACAGTACAGCACTCCGTCAGAACTGACACTCTGGCAGTACAGCACTCCCTCAGGTTTGACCCATTGACAGTGTAGTACTCCCTCAGTACTGACCCATTGACAGTATAGCACTTCCTCAGTACTGACCCTCTGCCTTGGTCCTGCACCTCTGATAGTCCAGCAGTGCCTCAGTACTGACCATCTGACAGTATATCACTCTCTCTATACTGACCGTCTGACAGTGCAGCACTTCCTCAGTACTGACCATCTGACAGTGCAGCACTCCTGCAGTACTGACCCTCTGACAGTGCAGCACTTCCTCAGTACTGACCATCTGACAGTGCAGCACTCCCGCAGTACTGACCCTCTGGCAATGAGGCATCCCCCAGTACTGATCCTCTGATGGTGCAGTGCTCTCTTAGTGCAGATCCACTGATAGTGTGGCTTGTCCTCTAGACTGAACCTCTGACAGTGTGGTGCTCCCTCAGTACTGACTCTCTGACAGTGCAGCACTCTCTCTGTACTGACCCTCTGAAATAGTTCTCACTCAGAACTGACACTCTCACTGTGTAGCACTGCCTCAGTACTGACCTTTTGATAATGCACGCTCGCTCAGTGCTGACAGTTTGACAGTGTAGTGCTCGCTCAGTACTGACCCTCTGATGGGTCAGTGCTCTCTGAGTACAGAGGAGAAAGTGAGAATTGCAGGTGCTGGAGATCAGAGCTCAAAATGTGTTGCTGGAAAAGCGCAGCAGGTCAAGCAGCATCCAAGGAACAGAAGAATCGCCGTTTCGGGCATCAGCCCTTCTTCAGGAATGAGGAAAGTGTGTCCAGCAGGCTAAGATAAAAGATAGGGAGGAGGGACTTGGGGGAGGGGCGTTGGGAATGCGATAGGTGGAGGGAGGTCAAGGTGAGGTTGATAGGCCAGAGTGGGGGTGGGGGCGGAGAAGTCAGGAAGAAGATTGCAGGTTAGGAAGTAGGTGCTGAGTTCGAGGGATTTGACTGAGACAAGGTGGGGGGAGGGAAAATGAGGAAACGGGAGAAATCTGAGTTCATCCCTTGTGGTTGGAGGGTTCCCAGGAGGAAGATGAGGCGCCCTTCCTCCAACCGTCATGTTGCCATGGTCTGGCGATGGAGGAGTCCAAGGACCTGCATGTCCTTGGTGGAGTGGGAGGGGGAGTTGAAGTGTTGGGCTATGGGATGGTTGGGTTGGTTGGTCCGGGTGTCCCAGAGGTGTTCTCTGAAACGTTCCACAAGTAGGCGGCCTGTCTCCCCAATATAGATGAGGCCACATCAGGTGCAGCGGATGCAATAGATGATTGTGTGGAGGTGCAGGTGAATTTGTGGCGGATATGGAAGTGTTCCTTGGGGCCTTGGAGGGAAGTAAGGGGGGAGGTGTGGGTGCAAGTTTTGCATTTCTTGCGGTTGCAGGGGAAGGTGCTGGGAGTGGAGGTTGGGTTGGTGGGCGGTTGTGGACCCGACGAGGGGGTCAGGAGGGAGTGGTATTTTCGGAACACTGATAGGGGAGGGGAGGGAAATATGTCCCTGGTGGTGGGGTCTGTTTGGAGGTGGCGGAAATGACGGCGGATGATACGCTGGACATGGAGGTTGGTGGGGTGGTAGGTGAGGACCAGTGGGGTTCTGTCCTGGTGGCGGTTGGAGGGGCGGGACTCAAGGCCGGAGTAGCGGGGAGGGGGAAGTGGAAGAGATGTGGTGGAGGGCATTGTCAACTACGTCAGGAGGGAAATTGCGGTCCTTGAAGAAGGAGGCCATCTGGGTGGTACGGTTTTGGAACTGTTCCTCCTAGGAGCAGATGCGGTGGAGTACAGAGCCTCTGACAGTTTGGCATTACCTTTGGACTGAACCTCTGACAGTGTGGTGCTCCCTCAGTACTGACCTTTTCACAGTGAAGTACTCCTCAGAGATGGCCCTCTGGTAATGCAGCAGTACTTCAGCACTGACCCTCTGACAGTGCAGCACTCCCTCAGTACTAACTCTCTGAATGCGCACTCCCTCAGTGCTGACCCTCTGACAGTGTGGTGCTCCAATCGCCACCAGGACAGAACCCCACTGGTCCTCACCTTCAACCCCACCAACCTCCATATACATCGCAGCATTCGTCAACATTTCCGCCACCTCCAAACAGACCCCACCACCAAGGATATATTTCCCTCCCCTCCCCTATCAGCGTTCTGGAAAGACCACTCCCTCCGTGACACCCTCATCAGGTTCCAAAACCCCACCAACCCAACCTCCACTCCCAGCACCTTCCCCTGCAACCGCAAGACATGCAAAACTTGCGCCCACACTTCCCCCCTCACTTCCCACCCAGGCCCCAAGGGATCCTTCCATATACACGACAAATTCACCTGCACCTCCACACACATCATTTACTGCCTCTGCTGTAACCGATGTGGCCTACTCTACATTGGGGAGACAGGCCGCCTACTTGCGGAACGTTTCGGAGAACACCTCTAGGACACCCGCTCCAACCAACCCAACCACCCCGTGGCTGAACACTTTAACTCCCCCTCCCACTCCACCAAGGACATGCAGGTCCTTGCCCTCCTCCATCGCCAGATCATAGCAACACGACGGCAGGAGGAAGAGCGCCTCATCTTCCGCCTAGGAACCCTCCAACCACAAGGGATGAATGCAGATTTCTCAAGTTTCCTCATTTCCCCCCCCCCCCCACCTTATCTCAGTCCCAACCCTCGGACTCAGCACCACCTTCTTTACCTGCAATCTTCTTCCTGACTTCTCCGACCCCACCCCCACTCCAGCCTATCACCCTCACCTTAACCTCCTTCCACCTATCTCATTTCCAACGCCCCTCCCCCCAAGCCCCTCCTCCCTACCTTTTATCTTAGCCTGCTTGGCACACTTGCCGCACTCTGAAAGAAGGGCTCATGCCCTAAACGTCGATTCTCCTGATCGTTTGATGCTGCCTGACCTGCTGCGCTTTTCCAGCAACACATTTTTCAACTCTGCTCTCCAGCATCTGCAGTCCTCACTTTCTCCTCCATGATAGAGATTGAGACAACAATGTTGATATCACGAACCTGATAGCTGAGGTAACTGCCCCCGACATCCCCCTTTTTGGGGGAGGAATTCAATCCCTTCAACAGAGCAAGCTTGAGATTTCAACACTAAAAGCAATCTGTACGGACGTTCTGGAGACCTGAAACATCAATACAGAGATTGCTGAAGGAGCTAAGCATGTCCGGCAGCATCTCTGAGCGGAGAGGGAGAAAGAGACAGAGAGAGTTCACCTTTCAATCCAGTGATTTCTGCGGGAAAGTTCCTTCAGAACAGACCGTTTTGAGGAATGGTCACTTGAAATGTGAATTGTTCCTCTCTCTCTTCACCATTGCTACTGAATTTCCCCAGCCCTCTGTTTACTTGAGAATTTGATCTGACCTGATCCAAGCGTCACTGAGTAATTCAGTCTGTGTTCAATGCCCTGATGCTGCTTCTGCTGAAAGTTGAAAAACAGGTTTAAGGCTTTGTAAGGTATTGTATTCGGTGGGCGGGCTACATGGGAGAACAGATACAGAACACAGGCACTTCACAAAGATCCTTATCAATTTAACTTTGTGATGTTGATTCAGAAGGAACAGCTCAGACCTCACATTTCAGTGCATCAGACAAGGGGAGTACACATGTCATGACAAAGACTTGTTGTAAAGACTGTACAGAACCGAACTTTAGTGACTATGTTTGTACGTAAAGTTATTTTTGTGAATAAAGTCTCTTTTTGAAATTGATATAAATATATTTTCAAGGGGGATCGAGCATCTTGAGCTTGTGGAGGCATTGCCCTTTCCCCTAATCTTTCTTAAATAAATGCTAGACAAGTTAGATACTCCACGGGTATAGACATCTCACGGTCATCAACGGGGAGGAGATGGTGGGATCGTCACGGGGGCTCAGTGTTGCCTCACCCCACCCGCGTTCGATTCCAGCCTCGGGCGACTGTCTGTGTAGAGTTGGCACATTCTCCCCGTGTTAGCCTCTGGGTGCTCCAGTTCCGTCCCACTGTCCAAAGATGTACAGGCTAGGTGGGTTAGCCAGAGGAAATGAAGGGATCCAGGGATGGGTTGGGGGGATGGGGGATGGGGAATGGGCTGCTCTGCTGAGGGTCATTGTGAACCTGATAAGCCGGATGGCCTGCTTCCACATTCTATGTTCAATCCAGAGACTCAAATAATGTTCTGGGCCCTGGGCTTCAATCTTGGGGGTTGCAGTGTGTCATCACAGGGACAACAGTTTTGGGGATGAACACGGTCCAAGGGGGCAACAGGTTTGCTTTCTGAGGTGTTGAGGGCATGAATGATTTGTCGAGGTTCTTTGGGGATAAACATACTGAGGGGATGGTTTCTGAGGTACTGAGGGAGCACTATCTGGCGGTATAGGGTGCAGAAGGTGGAATGGTAGAGATACAGTTCCCTAATCATTTCCTCAGAATCCCCAAGGCACGCTGGTTTGGTCATCTGAGATGGAAACCAATCCCCATTTTAGAAGATTAGATCAAGACTCAGTGAAAAATAACACAAACACATGCCTTAAACATGGATTGGAGGAAAACTGTTATGAATCTATCATCACTTGCTGCTTGGACACGGTTTAGAAAAGCAGGCACCCAAACAGACCAATGCTGTCAATGGAAGGGATGCTGCACAGGAAGATCCAAGAAGTCATTTGCAGTTGATGTCTGTCTCCCTGCAGAAGTCATCATCCGAGATCAGTTTTCAGTCCTGGGAGATATCATCTCTCCATCAAAACCTCAACCACGCCTGTGTGTGTGTGTGTGTGTTTGTGTGTGTGTGTGTGTGTGTGTAAGGTTATATTGTATATCCAAGAAAATAAACTCCTGCTGTTATTTCAGGTTGATTGGTCCTTGATTTTCAAAAAAAAACTGGCAAAGACACAAATGTGAACATTTTTAAAAGCTGAAAAACTCACTTAACTGGGGTAAAGTGAATGCTGGAAAGCTCCCAAAAGAGGTTGGGATGGAAGGAACAAGCAACATTAGATTCAGAAGAGATAGTGCCATTCAGGTGCAGAGGTATTGTTGGAATGTCTATTCAGGTTTAACTAAGTAATTTCAGGAGAGGAGGAAACAATTGCAGGTAGATCAAAATCACCTTGGAGATAGTTTCTCAAACAACCTGCTCAGTGATTGTATGATATTCCTCTGGAGCAGGTGGGACTTGAACCTGGATCTCCTAGCTCAGAGGTAAAGACGCTACCACTGTCCCTTTCTACCTTCCCCAAACTGTACAAGAGACCTAACACTTGGCTGCAGACATCAATTAAAAACAGTCAATGTGACAAGGTCTTCAAGAAGGAAGGAGGGAGAAACCAGGAATATACAGCCCAATCAGTCTGACTGTGGGGAAACTGTTGGAATGAATACTTAGGAACAGAATGAATCTGCACTTGGAGCAGGCAGGGATTAATTAAGAACAGTAGGTGTGGTTTTATTAAAGGAAGGTCATATCTGACCAACCTGATTGAATTTATCAAAGAGGTGGCCAGATGTGTAGGCGACAGCAATGCATTTGGTGTAGGCTGCTTGGAATTCAGTGAGGCTTTTGATAAGGTCCTGCATGGGACACTGATGGCAAAGACAGGAGCCGATGGCATCCAAGGGAATTTGGCAAATTTGATCCACAATGGGCTGAGTGGCAGGAAGCAGAGGATGATGGTTGAGATGGCTTCTGTAACTGGAAGCTTTTGACCAGTGGGATCTTGCAGAGGCCAGTGTTGGGTCCTCGCAGTTTCTAGGTATATTGAAATAACTTTCACTTGAAAGTTGGAGGATTGATCAGTGAGTTCACGGATGATATGAAAACTAGTATAATGGCAAACAGTGAAGAAGGTAGAATTAGACCATAGGGGGACAAACATGGTAAGGGAATACATGATGAACTATAGAGCCCTGGGAAGCACTGAAGATCAGAGGGACCTTGTTGTGCCTGTCCACCAGTCACTTAAACACCGGGACAGGTGATAAACTCACCTTTCCTTGTTAAACACAGAGTTTGAGCTGGGAAGTTCTGTCAGAACTGTCGAAAACATTGGCTAGGGGACAGCTAGCTTGTTGTCTGCATTTCTGGAATCCACATTTAAGGAGGGATATGCGAGCACTCGAGACTTGGAAGGATGTTGTCTGAGCTGGAGAGTTTCAGTTATGAAGAGAGACTGGAAAGATTGGGTCATTTTCCTTAGAGCAGAGAGATTGAGAGGGGAGTCACAAGTAGATAGGATCGTGGAGAAGGCTTTTTGTATGCTTTCCCTTATTGGTCAGAGCATTGAGTAAAATAGTTTGGAAGTCATGTTGTGGCTGTAAAGGACATTGGTTAGGCCACCTTTGGAGTGTTGTGTGTAATTCTGCTCTGATTCCTGTAGAAAGGATGATGTGAAATTTGAAAGGGTTCAAACAGATTTACAAGGATGTTGCCAGGGTTGGAGGGTTTGAACTGCAGGGAGAGGCTGAATAGGCTTGAGCTGTTTTCCCTGGAGTGTTGGAGGCTGAGGATTGACCTTCCAGATGTTTATCAAATCATGGAGGCATGGATAGACAAGGTCTTTTCCCTGGGGTGTGGTAGTCCAGAAATGGACGGCATAGGTTTAGGGTGAGAGGGGAAAGATTTACAAGGTCCTAAGGGCCAACTTTTTCATGCAGCATGCAGTGCGTGTATGCAAGACGAAGTGCAGGCCAGTACGCGGCTAGTAACATATAAAAGGTACCGGGAGGGGTATTAGAAAACTCCACCACCACCTGATGAAGGAGCAGCGTTCCGAAAGTTAGTGGTTCCAAATAAACCAGTTCGACTATAACCTGGTGTTGTGTGATTTTTAACTTGAATTGGAAGGGATTAGAGGGCCAAGGGTTGGTAAATGGGACCAGGTTAATTTCGGATATCTGGTCGGCATGGACGAGTTGGGCTGAAGGATCTGTTTGTGTGCTGTACATCTGTTTGACTCTGTGACATCATTGAGAAGTATAAAATAATGAGAGGTGTTGATTGGGTAGACAGTAAGGAAATATTCCCCTTGATGGAGGAACCAGTTAAGACAAATGCTGTAAAGACTGGAGACAGTGCAGATATTTACGGTAAGGGGCAGGAGAATTAAGAGGAATGTCAGTGATAAAGTCATACAGCACGGAAACAGATCTTTTGGTTCCCCCCAAGTCAATGCTAATCATAATCCCAAACAAGACTAGTCCCACTGCTTGCTCCTGGCCCATATCCCTCCAATTCTTTCCTGTTTGTCCAAATATCGTTTAAACATTGGAACTGTACTTGCATCCATTAACTCCTCTGGAAGTTCATTCACACACGAACCACTCTCTGTGTAGAAAAAGTTGACCCTCATTTCCCTTTTAAAGCTTTCTCCTCTCACTTTAAAAATATGTCCCCTAGTCCTGAAGTCTAGGGGGGAATAAGCTCCCTCAGCCAAGGGGAAACTTTCCTCACTATCTACCTTATGAACACCTCTCATACATCTCAACCATGTCATCGAGTAATAGAGACGTACAGCACAGAAACAGATCCTTCGACCCAATTCGTCTATGCTGACCGGATATCCTAACTTACCCTAGCCCCATTTACCAGTACTTGGTCCCTATCCCTCTCATCCCTTCCTCTTCACATACAAGCCCTGAAGTCTATCACCCGAGGGAAAAGACATCTGACATTCACCTTATATATGCCCCTTATTATATTGTAAACCTCTGTAAGGTCACCCCTCAAACTTCAAGCTCCTTTCCATATAACTCAAACTGTCCAGTCATGGCAACGTCTTGTAAATATTTTCTGCACAGCTTAACAATACCCCTCCTATAACAGGGAGACCAGAATTGGACACAGTATTCTAGAAGTGGCCTGTACAACCTCAACATGATGTCCTAACTCCTGTTCTCATTGTCTGTGTAATGAAGGAAAAAGGCCTTCACCCAGAGGGTGGTGAGAAACTGAATTCACTGCCGAAGGGTATTGCAGACAGAAGCTCTCAAATCATTGAAGAAGTATTCAGAAGTGCACTTGCAATGCCAAGACATACAAGGTGATGGGTCTTGAAGGAGAACCGTTGCTGGTGTTTTTGAATCTATAGTCTGTACTGCTTGCCCGAAACATCAATTTTCCTGCTCCTCGGATGTTGCCTGAGTTGCTGGGCTTTTCCAGCACCACACTAATCCAGACTCTGGTTTCCATCATCTGCAGTCCTTGTTTTTACCTTATACAAGGTGATAGGCTGAGGGCTGAGAAATGGAGTTACCATAGTTTGATGGTGGTTTTTGACTGGCCCAGAATCAATGGGCTGAAGGGACTTGCTCTGCACTGTAGACCACTGCGATTCGCAAAAAAACACAATGAAGAGGCTTTGATTGAGCTGTTGGCACTAACAATTGTCAATGTGGCAGTGCCACAAGATTGCATTTTATTCTGACACACAGTCAGACCTGGATTTGAACTCTGTTCTCACTCTCTGCAGATGCTTCTGGACCTGCTCCATTTCTTCAGCACTCAGCGTTTATTTGTGGTTACAGAGAGGATCTGAGGCTGTAGAGGTGAAATCTGATGGGTTGGGAGATATGGGAAGGCAAAGCAGACACTTCCTGATTGAAAATGAAAAATCAGACATAGAATTGTGAGGTTGTTAGTGTATATTCTGTTCCACAAATCCAGACGACACAAGTTTCAGTACAACAGCAGATACTTTATTATCCGAGTGCAGCGTGAGATTCTCGATGCCCCTGAAAGTAGTCGTGTGTCTACTTGTAGTGACACTTCTCCACGAATCTCTGCTCTACACACAAAGGCCGTACTTTTTATGGGAATAATACAAAAGGTCTCTCAGCCACATGGTTGATTGTCGTTACATTGTTTACGATGGGCAATTATAATTTTACAAGGCCTGGTGAATGTCGATGTCCTGCGATAATGAGTGAATGGATTACAGCGACTGATTAACGTATTCTTCATGATCATGTGTCAATGGGAAAAGATTAAAACTGAAGGGTTTTGCCTGTTTTCAACCGGGAATTCACATCCCTATGCTAATACGGAGAGGAAGCAAGATAATGGGAGCAGGAGGCAGTTTAACAGGGTTGGGGTCAAGGCTATCAGTCTTGGCTGGGGAGGACAAATACCTTTGCCTGAGGCTCCAGAGGAATACACATGTGTGGCTGCAATGGATTCCATCTCTAAGATTCAGTTATCCTACTGAGATGCTCGGTCTATTCTGTAATTGATACTGTAGTGAGTCTGCTTCACAGTGGAATGTTTAACTCTTGAGTGCCCAGTATGTTTTGAAAGAGAATTAAAACATGGAACTGATCCCTTTCTGGCTTTATAACGTACTCACCAGAGTCCCGGACATAAATCTCCCCCTGTCTGATATAAACCAGACCCACAGTCACTGACGCCAATCTCCCCCTGTCTGATATAAACCAACCCCACAGTCACTGACTCAATCTCCTCCTGTCTGATATAAACCAGCCCCACAGTCACTGACACCAATCTCCCCCCTGTCTGATATCAACCAGACCCACAGTCACTGACACCAATCTCCCCCTGTCTGATATAAACCAGACCGACAGTCCCTGACACCAATCTCCCCTGTCTGATATAAACCAACCCCACAGTCACTGACTCAATCTCCTCCTGTCTGATATAAACCAGCACACAGTTACTGACAAAAATCTCCCCCTGTCTGATATAAACCAGATTCTGGATTAATGGTGGTCACAGCAGTTCAGGCAGCATCCAAGTAGCTTCGAAATCGACATTTCGGGCAAAAGCCTTTCCTGATGAAGGGCTTTTGCCCGAAACGCCGATTTCGAAGCTACTTGGATGCTGCCTGAACTGCTGTGCTCTTCCAGCACCATTAACCCAGAATCTGGTTTCCAGCATCTGCAGTCATTGTTTTTAGCTCGTTGATATAAACCAGACGCCCAGTCCATGACACTAACCTCCTCTTGTCTGAGATAAACCAGCCCCACAGTCACTGACACCAATCTCACCCTGTCTGATATAAACCAGACCCACAGTCACTGATACTGGATTAGTGGTGCTGGAAGAGCACAGCAGTTCAGGCAGCATCCAACGAGCAGCGAAATCGACGTTTCGGGCAAAAGCCCATATTCCTGATGAAGGGCTTTTGCCCGAAATGTCGATTTCGCTGTTCGTTGGATGCAGCCGGAACTGCTGTGCTCTTCCAGCACCACTACTCCAGTATTTGCTTTCCAGCATCTGCAGTCATTGTTTTTACCACAGTCACTGATAGAAAATCGATCCCTATCTGAAAGAAACCAGACCCACAGTCACTGACACCAATCTCACCCTGTCTGATATAAACCAGACCCACAGACATTTACACCAATCTCCCCCTGTCTGATATAAACCAGCCCCACAGTCACTGACACCAATCTCCTCCAGTCTCATATAAACCAGACCCACAGTAACCGACACCAATCTCACTTTGACAAATAGAAACCAACCCCTCAGTCACTGACACCAATCTCACCCTGTCTGATATAAACCAGATGCCCAGTCACAGACACCAATCTCCCCAAGTCTGATATAAACGAGCCCCACATTCATAGACACCAATCTCTGCCGGTCTGATATAAACCAACCCCACAGTCACTGACACCAATCTCCCCCTGTCTGAGATAAACCAGCCCCACAGTCACTGACACCAATCTCATCCTGTCTGATATAAACCAACCCCACAGTCACTGACACCAATCTCCCCCTGTCAGATATAAGTCAGACCGACAGTCACTGACACCAATGTCCCCCTGTCTGAAATAAACCAGCCCCACAGTCAATGACAACAATCTCCCCCTGTCTGATATAAACCAACCTCACGGCCATTGACACCAATCTCCCCCTGTCTGATATAAAACATCCCCACAGTCACAGACACCAAGCTCCCGCTGTCTGATATAAACCAACTCTACAGTCGCAGACAGCAATCTCCCCTGTCTGATATTAACCAGTCCCACAGTCACTGACACCACTCTCCCCCTGTCTGATATAAACCAGCCCCACAGTCACTAACACCAATCTCCCTCTCTCTGATATAAACCAACTCCACAGTCACCGACAGCAATCTCCCCCTGTCTGATATAAACCAGTCCCACAGTCACTGACACCAATCTCCCCCTGTCTGATATAAACCAGCCCCACAGTCACTGACGCCAATCTCCCCCTGTCTGATATAAATCAGCACCACAGACACTGACACCAATCTCCCCCTGTCTGATATAAACCAGCCCCAAAGTCACTGACACCAATCTCCGCTTGTCTGACATAAACCAACACCACAGTCACTGAAACCAATCTCCACCTGTCTAACATAAACCATACCCACAGTCACTGACACCAACCTCCCCCTGTCTGATATAAACCAGCCCAACAGTCACTGACACCAATCTCCCCCTGTCTGTTATAAACAAGCCCCTCAGTCCCTGACACCAATCTCCCCCTGTCTGACATAAACCAGACCAACTGTCACTGACACCAATCTCCCCCTGTCTGATATAAACCAGACCCACAGTCGCTGACACCAATCGCACCCTGTCTGATATAAACCAGCCGCACAGTCAATTACACCAACCTCTCCTTGACTGAAATGAACCAGACCCACAGTCACAATCACCAATCTCCCTCTGTCTGATATCAACCAGCCCCACCGTCAATGACACCAACCGCTCCTCGTGTGATATAAACCAGACCGACAGTCACTGACACCAATCTCCCCTTGTATGATATAAAGCAGCCCCACAGTCATTGACACCAATGTCCTCCCGTCTGATATAAACCAGACACATAGTCACTGACCCCAAACTCACCCTATCTGATATAAACAATCCCCACAGACACTAACACCAAACTCTCCTTGTCTGATGTAAACCAGACCCACAGTCCCTGACGCCCATCTCCTCCTATCTGATATAAACCAGTCCCACAGTCACTGACACCCATCTCCCATGGTCTGATATAATTAAGCCCCACAGACAGTGACACCAATCTCTGCCTGTCTGATATAATCCAGCCCCACAAACACTGAAACCAATCTCCCCCTATCTGATATAAACTAGCCCCACAGTCACTGACACCAATCTCCCCCTGTCTGATATAAATCAGCCCCACAGTCATTGATACCGATCTCCCCCTGTCTGATATAAACCAGCCCCAGAGTCACTGGCACCAATCACGCCCTGTCCGATATAAACCAGACCCACAGTCACTGACACCAATCTCCCCTGTCTGATATAAAACAGCCACACAGTCATTGACGCCAATCTCCCCCTGTCTGATATAAACCAGCCCACCAGACACTGACACCAAACTCTGCCTGTCTGATATAAGCCAGCCCCAAAGTCACTGACACCAATCTCCCCCTGTCTGACATAAACCTGCCCCACAGTCACTGAAACCAATCTCCACCTGTCTGACATAAACCAGTCCTACAGTCACTGACACCAACCTCCCCCTGTCTGATATAAAGCAGACCAACTGTCACTGACACCAATCTCCCCCTGTCTGATATAAACAAAGCTCAGAGTCACTGACACCAAACTCGTCCTGTTTGATATTAACCAGACCCACAGTCACTGACACCAATCTTCACTGTCTGATATAAACCTGCACCACAGTCACTGAGACCAATCTCCCCCTGTTTGATAGAAACTAGCACCACAGTCACTGACACCAATCTTCCCCTGTCTGATATAAACCAACTCCATATTCACTGACACCAATCTCCCCCTGTCTGATATAAACCAGCCCCACAGACAATGACACCAATCTCTCCCTGTCTGACATAAACCAGACCCACAGTCCCTGACACCAATCTCCCCCTGTCTGAGATAAACCAGCCCCACAGTCACTGACACCAATCTCCCCCTGTCTGAAATAAACCAGCCCCACAGTCACTGACACCAATCTCCCCCTGTCTGATATAAACCAGTCTCAAGGCCATTGACACCAATCTCCCCCTGTCTGATATAAAACATTCACACAGTCACAGACACCAATCTCACCTGTCTGATATAAACCAGCACCACAGTCACTGACACCAATCTCCCGCTGTCTGATATAAACCAACTCTACAGTCGCAGACAGCAATCTCCCCTGTCTGATATTGACCAGTCCCACAGTCACTGACACCAATCTCCCCCTGTCTGATATAAACCAGCCCCACAGTCACTAACACCAATCTCCCCCTCGCTGATATAAATCAGCACCACAGACACTGACACCAATCTCCCCCTGTCTGATATAAATCAGCACCACAGACACTGACACCAATCTCCCCCTGTCTGATATAAACCAGCCCCAAAGTCACTGACACCAATCTCCGCTTGTCTGACATAAACCAACACCACAGTCACTGAAACCAATCTCCACCTGTCTAACATAAACCATCCCCACAGTCACTGACACCAACCTCCCCCTGTCTGATACAAACCAGACAAACTGTCACTGACACCAATCTCCCCCTGTCTGATACAAACAAGCCTCTGAGTCACTGACACCAATCTCGTCCTGTTTGCTATAAACCAGACCCAAAATCACTGACACCAATCTCCCCTGCTGATATAAACCAGCACCACAGTCACTGACTCAATTCTCCCCTGTCTGATATAAACCAGCCCCACAGTCCCGGACACCAATTTCCCCCGTCTGATATAAACCAACTCCACAATCACTGACACTAATCTCCCCCTGTCTGATATAAACCAGACCCACAGTCACTGAGACCAATCTCCCCATGTCTGATATAAACCAGTCCAACTGTCACTGGCACCAATTTCCCCTGTCTGATATAAACCAGCCCAACAGTCACTGACACCAATCTTCCCCTGTCTGTTATAAACAAGCCCTCAGTCCCTGACACCAATCTCCCCCTGTCTGATATAAACCAACTCCACAGTCACTGACACCAATCTCTCCCTGTCTGACATAAACCAGCCCAACAGTCACTGACACCAATCTTCCCCTGTCTGTTATAAACAAGCCCTCAGTCCCTGACACCAATCTCCCTCTGTCTGATATAAACCAACTCTACAGTCGCAGACAGCAATCTCCCCTGTCTGATATCAACCAGCCCCACCGTCAATGACACCAACCTCTCCTTGTGTGATATAAAACAGACCAAATGTCAATGACACCAATCTCCCCTTGTATGATATAAAGCAGCCCCACAGTCATTGACACCAATGTCCTCCCGTCTGATATAAACCAGTCCCACAGTCACTGACACCCATCTCCCATGGTCTGATATAATTAAGCCCCACAGATAGTGACACCAATCTCTGCCTGTCTGATATAAACCAGCCCACCAGACACTGACACCAAACTCTGCCTGTCTGATATAAGCCAGCCCCAAAGTCACTGACACCAATCTCCCCCGTCTGACATAAACCTGCCCCACAGTCACTGAAACCAATCTCCACCTGTCTGACATAAACCAGTCCCACAGTCACTGACACCAACCTCCCCCTGTCTGATATAAACCAGACCAACTGTCACTGACACCAATCTCCCCCTGTCTGATATAAACAAGCCTCTGAGTCACTGACACCAATCTCGTCCTGTTTGCTATAAACCAGACCCAAAATCACTGACACCAATCTCCCCTGCTGATATAAACCAGCACCACAGTCACTGACACAATTCTCCCCCTGTCTGATATAAACCAGCCCCACAGTCCCGGACACCAATTTCCCCCGTCTGATATAAACCAACTCCACAGTCACTGTCACCACTCTCCCCCGGTCTGATATAATTAAGCCCCACAGTCAGGGACACCAAGCTCTGCCTGTCTGATATAATCCAGCCCCACAAACACTGACACCAATCTCCCCTGTCTGATATAAACCAGCTTCATAGGCACTGACGCCAATCTCACGCTGTCTGATATAAACCAGCCCCACAGTCACTGACACCAATCACGCCCTGTCCGATATAAACCAGCCCCACAGACACTGACACCAATCTCTCCCTGTCTGATATAAACCAGTCGCACAGTCACTGACACCAATCTCCCCCGGTCTGATATAATTAAGCCCCACAGACAGTGACACCAATCTCTGCCTGTCTGATATAAACCAGCCCCACAGTCACTGACACCAATCACGCCCTTCCGATATAAACCAGCCCACCAGACACTGACACCAAACTCTGCCTGTCTGATATAAGCCAGCCCCAAAGTCACTGATACCAATCTCCCCGTCTGACATAAACCAGCCGCACAGTCACTGAAACCAATCTCCACCTGTCTGACATAAACAGTCCCACAGTCACTGACACCAATCTCCCCATGTCTGATATAAACCAGACCAACTGTCACTGACAGCAATCTCCCCTGGCTGATATAAACTCGCCCCACAGTCACTGACACCAATCTCCCCCTGTTTCATATAAACCAGCCCCACAGTCCCTGACACCAATCTCCCCCTGTCTGACGTAAACCAGACCAAATGTCACTGACACCAATCTCCCCCTGACTGACATCAACCAGACCCACAGTCACTGACACCAATCTCTCCCTGACTGACATCAACCAGAACCACAGTCACTGACACCAATCTCCCCCTGTCTGACGTAAACCAGACCAACTGTCACTGACACCAATCTCCCCCTGTCTGATATAAACCAGCCCCACAGTCATTGACACCAATCTCCTCCTGTCTGATATAAACCAGCCCCACAGTCACTGACGCCAATATCCCCCTGTCTGATATAAACCAACACCACAGTCACAGACAGCAATATCAACTGTCTGAAATAAACCAGTCCCACAGTCAGTGACACCAATCTCCCCCTGTCTGATATAAAAGAGCCCCACATTCACTGACACCAATCTCCCCCTGTCTGATATTATCCAGCCCCACAGTCATTGACACCAATCTCCCCCTGTCTGATAAAAGCCATCCCCACAGTCACTGACACCAATCATCCACGGTCTGATATAAACCAGCCCCACAGTCACTGACACCAATCTCCCCCGTCTGTTATAAACCAGCCCCACAGTCACCTACACCAATCTCCACCTGTCTGATACAAACGAACTCCACAGTCACTGACACCAATTAACCCCTGGCTGATATAAAGCAGCCACACAGGCACTGACACCAATCTCCCCTTGTGTGATATAAACCAGCCCCACAGTGATTGACACCAATCTCCTCCTGTCTGATATAAACCAGTGTCAAAGTCACTGACACCAATCTCCCTTGTGTTATATTAACCAGCCCCACAGTCACTGACACCAATCTCCCCATGTCTCATATTAACTAATTCCACAGTCACTGACCCCAAACTCTCCCTGTCCGATATAAACCAGCCCCACAGTCACGGACACCAAACTCACCCTATCTGATATAAACCAGCCCCACAGTCACTGACACCAATCTCCCCCTTTCTGATATGAATCAGCCCCACAGTCACTGACACCAATCTCCCCCTGTCTGATATAAACCAGCCCCACAGTCACTGACACCAATCAAGCCCTGTCCGATATAAACCAGCCCCACAGTCACTGACACCAATCTCCCCTGTCTGATATAAACCAGCACCACAGGCACTGACGCCAATCTCCCCCTGTCTGATATAAACCAGCCCCACAGACACTGACACTAATCTCTCCCTGTCTGATATAAACCAGTCGCACAGTCACTGATACCAATCTCCCCCGGACTGATATAATTAAGCCCCACAGACAGTGACACCAATCTCTGCCTGTCTGATATAATCCAGCCCCAAAAACACTGACACCAATCTCCCCCGGTCTGATATAAACCAGCCCCACAATCACTGACACCAATCTCCCCCTGTCTGATATAAATCAGCCCCACAGTCACTGACACCAATCTCCCCCTGTCTGATATAAACCAGCCCCACAGTCACTGACACCAATCTCCCCCTGTCTGATATAAATCAGCCCCACAGTCACTGACACCAAACTCTGCCTGTCTGATATAAGCCAGCCCCAAAGTCACTGACACCAATCTCCCCCTGTCTGACATAAACTAGTCCCACAGTCACTGACGCCAACCTCCCCCTGTCTGATATAAACTAGACCAACTGTCACTGACACCAATCTCCCCCTGCCTGATATAAACAAGCCTCAGAATCACTGACACCAATCTCGTCCTGTTTGATATAAACCAGACCCACAGTCACTGACATCAATCTCCCCTGTCTGATATAAACCAGACCCACAGTCACTGAGACCAATCTGAGCCTGTTTCATATAAACCAGCCCCACAGACCCTGACACCAATCTCCCCCTGTCTGATATAAACCAACTCCACAGTCACTGATGCCAATCTCCCCCTGTCTGATATAAACCAGCCCCACAGACACTGACACCAATCTCCCCCTGTCTGATATAAATCAGCCTCAAAGACACTGACACCAATCTCCTCCTGTCTGACATAAATCAGCCCCACAGTCACTGACACCAACCTCCCCCTGTCTGATATAAACCACACCAACTGTCACTGACTCCAATCTCCCCCTGTCTGATATAAACAAGCCTCAGAGTCACTGACACCAATCTCGTGCTGTTTGATATAAACCAGACACACAGTCACTGACACCTATCTCCCCCTGTCTGATATAAACCAGTCCCACAGTCCCTGACACCAATCACCACCTGTCTGATATAAACCAACTCCACAGTCCCTGACACCAATCACTACCTGTCTGATATAAACCAGCCCCACAGTCACTGATGCCAATCTCCCCCTGTCTGATATAAACCAGCCTCAAAGTCACTGACACCAATCTCCCCCTGTCTGATATAAACCAGCACCACCGACACTGACACCAATCTCTCCCTGTCTGACATAAACCAGACCAACTGTCACGGACACCAATCTCCCCCTGTCTGATATAAACCAGCTCCACATTCATTGACACCAATCTCCCCCTGACTGATGTAAACGAACTCCACACTCACTGACACCAATCTCCCCCTGTCTGATATAAACCAGCCCCACCATCACTGACACCAACCTCTCCTTGTCTGATATAATCCAGCCCCACCGTCATTGACACCAATCTCCTCCTGTCTGATATTTTCCAGACCCACAGTCTCTGACAAAAATCTCCCGCTGTCTGATGTAAACCAACTCCACAGTCACTGACACCAATCTCCCCTTGTGTTATATAAACCAGCCCCACAGTCACTGACACCAATCTCCCCCTGTCTCATATTAACCAATTCCACAGTCACTCACTCCAAACTCCTGCCTGATATAAACCAGCCCCACAGTCACTCAGACCGATCTCACCCTGTCACATATTAACCAATTCCACAGTCACTGACACCAATCTCCCCCTCTTTGATATAAACCAGCCCCACAGACACTGACACCAATCTCTCCTTGTCTGATGTAAACCAGACCCAAAGTTACTGACACCAATCTCACCCAGTCTGATATAAACCAGTCCCAAAGTTACTGACACCAATCTCACCCACTCTGATATAATCCAGCCCAACAGACAGTGACACCAATCTCCTCCTGTCTGAAATAATCCAGCCATTCAAACACTGACACCAATCTCCCCCTGCCTGATATAAACCAGACCCACAGTCACTGATACCAATCTTCCCCTGTCTGATATAAACCAGCCCCAAAGTCACTGACACCAATCTCCCCCTGTCTGACATAAACCAGCCCCAAGGTCACGGAAACCAATCTCCTCCTGTCTGACATAAACCAGCCCCACAGTCACTGACACCAACCTCCCCCTGTCTGATATAAACCAGACCAACTGTCACTGACACCAATCTCCCCCTGTCTGATATAACAAGCCTCAGAGTCACTGACAACAATCTCGTGCTGTTTGATATAAACCAGCGCCACAGTCACTGACACCAATCTCCCCCTGTCTGATATAAACCAGCCCCACAGGCACTGCCACCAATCTCCCCCTGTCTGATATAAACCGGACCCACAGTCACTGAAACCAATCTCCCCCATCTGAAATAAACCAGCCGCACAGTCAATGACACCAACCTCTCCTTGTCTGATATAAACCCGACCCACAGTCACTGACACCAATCTTCCGCTGTCGCATATAAACCAGCCCCACAGTCCCTGACACCAATCTCCCCCTGTCTGATATAAACCAGCCCCACAGTCACTGACACCAATCTCACCTTGTCTGATATAAACCAGCCCCACAGTCATTGACACCAATCTCCTCCTGTCTGATATAAATCAGACCCACAGTCACTGGCACCAATCTCCCACTGTCTGAAATAAACCAGACCAACATTCCCTGACGCCAATCTCCCTATGTCTAATATAAACCAGCCCCACAGTCACTGACACCAACCTCACCCTGTCTGATATATACCAGCCCCACAGACACTGACACCAATCTCCCCTGTCTGATAAAAACCAACTCCACAGTCAATGACACCAATCTCCCCCTGTCTGATATAAACCAGCCCCACAGTCACTGACACCAATCTCCCCCTGTCTGATATAAACCAGACCAACAGTCACTGACACCAATCACTCCCTGTCAGATATAAACCAGCCCCACAGACACTGACACCAATCTCTCCCTGTCTGATATAAACCAGCCCCAACGTCACTGACACCAATCTCCCCCTCTCTTACATAAACCAGCCCCACAGTCACTGACACCAATCTCCCCCTGTCTGACATAAACTGGACCAACTGTCACTGACACCAATCTCCCCCTGTCTGATCTGAACCAGCCCCCATATAAACCAAATCCATAGTCCCTGACACTAATCTCCCCGTGTCTGATATAAACCAGCCCCACAGACACTGACAGCAAACTCTCCTTGTCTGATATAAACCAACTCAGTAAAAACATGGACGGCATATGCTTGAAAACAGAGTCCAGATGAGAGTGGTGCTGGAAAAGCATGGCAGGTCAGGCAGCATCCGAGGAGCAGGAAAATCCATGTGCTGGGCAAAAGCACTTTATCAGGAATAGAGGCAGGGAGCCTGCAGAGTGGAGAGATATTGGAGAGAGAGGAGGAAAACGTCTTCAAGGCAGGCATCCTTGCAAGAGGATTCACAGTGGGCTTAAAACCAACACGGTAAAAACAAGGACTGCAGACGCTGGAAACCAGAGTCTAGATCAGAGTGGGGCTGGAAAAGCACAGGTAGCATTGATATAAACTAACTCCACAGTCACTGACGCCAATCTACCCCTATCTGATATAATCCAGCCCCACAGTCACTGACACCAATCTCCCCTGTCTGATAAAAACCAGCCCCACAGTCACTGAAACCAATCTCCTCCTGTCTGACTTAAACCAGCCCCACAGTCACTGACACCAACCTCCCCCTGTCTGACATAAACTAGACCAACTGTCACTGACACCAATCTCCCCCTGTCTGATATAAACAAGCCTCAGAGTCACTGACACCAATCTCGTCCTGTATGATATAAACCAGACCCACAGTCACTGACACCAATCTCCCCCTCTCTGATATAAACCAGCCGCACAGTCAATAACACCAACCTCTCCTTGTCGGATGTAAACCAGACCCACAGTCACTGACAGCAATCTTAGCCTGTCGGATATAAACCAGCCCCACAGTACTTGACACTAATCTCCCGATGTCTGATATAAACCAGCCCCACCGTCAATGACAGCAAACTCTCCTTGTGTGATATAAACCAGCCCCACAGTCACTGACACCAATCTCCCCTTGTCTGATATAAACCAGTCCCAAGTCATTGACACCAATCTCCTCCTTTCTGATATAAGCCAGACCCACAGTCACTGTTACCAATCTCCCACTGTCTGACATAAACCAGACCAACAGTCCCTGTCACCAATCTCCCCTTGTCTGATACAAACCAGTCCCACAGTCACTGACACCAACCTCACCCTGTCTGATATATACCAGCCCCACAGACACTGACACCAATCTCCCCCTATCTGATATAAACCAGCTCCACACTCCATGACACCAATCTCCCCCTGTCTGACATAAACTAGACGAACTGTCACTGACACCAATCTCCCCCAGTCTGATATAAGCCAGCTCCACAGTAACTGACACCAATCTCCTCCTGTCTGACATAAACCAGCCCCACAGTCACTGAGACCAATCTCCCCCTGTCTGATATAAACCAGCCCCACAGTCACTGATACCAATCTCCCCCTGTCTGATATAAACCAGCCCAACAGTCACTGACACCAATCTCCCCCTGTCTGATATAAACCAGCTCCACACTCCATGACACCAATCTCCCCCTGTCTGATATAAACCAGCCCCACAGTCACTGACACCAATCTCCCCTTGTCTGATATAAACCAGCCCCACAGTCACTGACACCAATCTTCCCCTGCCGGATATAAACCAGCCCAACAGTCATTGACACCAATCTCTCCTTGTCTGATATAAACAAGCCCCACAGTGCCTGCCAACAAACATTCCCTGTCTGATATAAACCAACTCCACAGTCCCTGACACCAACCTCACCCTGTCTGATATAAACCAACTCCAAAGTCAATGACATCAATCTCTCCTTGTCTGATATAAACAAGCCCCACAGTGCCTGCCAACAAACTCTCCCTGTCTGATATAAACCAACTCCACAGTCACTGACACCAATCACCCCCTAACGGATATAAACCACCTCCACAGTCACTGACACCAATCTCGCCCTGTCTGATATAAACCAGCCCCACAGTCACTGACACCAATCTTCCCCTGCCGGATATAAACCAGCCCAACAGTCATTGACACCAATCTCCTCCTGTCTGATATAAACCAGATCCACAGTCACAGGCACCAATCTCCCCCTGTCTGATATAAACCAGACCAACAGTCCCTGACACCAATTTCCCCCTGTCTGACATAAAGCAGACCAATAGTTCCTGACACCAATCTCCCTTGTCTGATATAAACCAGCCCCAAAGACACTGACAACAATCACCTCCTGTCTGATATAAACCAGACCCACAGTCAATGACACCAATCTCTCCCAGTCTGATATAAATCAGACCCACAGTCACTGCCACCAATCTCCCCCTGTCTGATATAAATCAGACCTAAAATCTCTGACACCAATCACCCCCGAACGGATATAAACCACCTCCACAGTCACTGACGCCAATCTGCTCTTGTCTGATATAAAACAGCCCCACAGTCACTGACGCCAATCTCGCCCTGTCTGCTTTAAACCAGCCCCACAGTCACTGACACCAATCTCCCCCTGTCTGATATAAATCAGCCCCACAGTCACTGACACCAATCTCCTCCTGTCTGACATAAAGCAGACCTACTGTCACTGACACCAATCTCCCCCTGTCTGATATAAACCAGCCGCATAGTCAATGACACCAACCTCTCCTTGTCTGATATAAACCAGACCCACAGTCACTGACACCAATCTTCCCCTGTCTGATATAAACCAGCCCCACCGTCAATGACACCAACCTGTCCTTGTCTGATATAAACCAGCCCCATTGTCACTGACACCAATCTCCTCCTGTCTGATATAAACCAGACCCACAGTCACTGGCACCAATCTCCCACTGTCTGACATAAACCAGACCATCAGTACCTGTCACCAATTTCCCCTTGTCTGATATAAACCAGCCCCACAGTCACTGACACCAACCTTACCCTGTCTGACATAAACCAGCCCCACAGTCACTGACGCCAATCTGCTCTTGTCTGATATAAACCAGCCTCTCAGTCAATGAATCCAATCTCACTCTGTCTGATATAAACCAGCCCAACGGTCATTGACACCAATCTCCTCCTGTCTGATAGAAAGCAGATTCACAGTCACTGGCACCAATTTACCGCTGTCTGACATAAATCAGACCAACAGTCCCTGACACCAATCTCCCTTGTCTGATGTAAACCAGCCTCACAGCCACTGACACCAATTTCCCCCTGTCTGATATAAACCAGCCCGACAGACACTGACACCAATCTCTTCCTGTCTGATATAAACCAGCCCCACTGTCACTGACACTAATCACCCCCTGTCTGATATGAACCAGACCAACAGTCCCTGGCACCAATCTCCCCTGTCTGATATAAACCAGACCAACAGTCCCTGACACCTATCTCCCCCTGTCTGATATAAACCAGCTGCAAAGTCACTGACACCAATCTCCCCCTATCTGAGATAAACCAGCCGCACAGTCAATGACACTAACCTCTCCTTGTCTGATATAAATCAGCCCCACAGTCCCTGACACCAATCTCCCCTGTCTGATATAAACCAGACCAACAGTCCCTGACACCTATCTCCCCCTGTCTGATATAAACCAGCCGCAAAGTCACTGACACCAATCTCCCCCATCTGAGATAAACCAGCCGCACAGTCAATGACACTAACCTCTCCTTGTCTGATATAAACCAGCCGCACAGTCAATGACACCAACCTCTCCTTGTCTGATGTAAATCAGATCCACAGTCACTGACACCAATCTTCTCCCGTCTGATATAAACCACATCAACACTTTCTTACTGGAGATTTTAATGCCGGGGAACCTTTCAGATATCAAATTTCAGTTCTTATCACAGGGAGCAATTTCCATTTGAAGCAGAAATTTAATATTAGTTGCACACTAATTGCCTGTGAAATTTTTCTAAATTTGACAGAATAATCACAGAGACCTGGCTTTAAAGGGTCACTATACCCCGAAGAACGCTGTCAGCTACAATAACAAGAATCTTCAACACTCCTCTCGTGATAAGGAAGTAATTTCAGCAGAAACAAACCCTAACTGTCAGGACATACCTGATTCAATGCTGGATGTCACGAGCAACAGGAATAATGGAATATTCCAACCTGTGCAGTCACATGTGGACTTGCTGGTGTGTGAGGTGACTAAATCCACTTGCACTGGTTGAACAGGTCACTCCGAGATGTGAATCTGCTGATGTGTCAGAAGTTGGATGAAGTAGTGAATCCTTTCTCTCACACAGGGCAGGCGAATGGCCTTGACACAGTGTGAACTCACTTCTGGGTCAGAAGGTTAGATGTATTCGGGAACCCTTTCTCCCACACGGCAGATGAATATTTTTTCCGCAGTTTGAACATGTTAATGGATCAGTGGCTGTGACAGTTGAGTAAATCCCTCTCTCAAATGGAGCAGGGGAATGCATAGCTTCTCCCCAGTATGAACCTGATCTACCAGTCACTCTGAGTGAATCCTTTCTCACAGAGACAACAGGTGAATGGTCTCTCACTTGTGTGAAATAGCTGGTGTGTCAGCAGAGTTGTTGACTGAGTGAATCCTTTCCCAAACTGAGTGCAGGAGAATGGCTTCTCTCCAGTGTGATTGTGCGGGTGAATTTCCAACAGGAATGAGTATTTGAATGCCTTTCCACAATCCCCATGTTTATATGGTTTCCCTGTGGTACTGGTGTTGTTGCTTGTCTCCAGGTTGGGTGATCAGTTCAAGCCTTGCCCACACACAAGCATAGCCCCAGGGTAGTGGGAAATGGGAACTTACTGTCTGTAAGGGTGACAGAAGGAGAAACTCTCCAAATATTGAAGATGCTGTTATGAAGTTGAAGGTGTATACTGTACCTTTAAGGGAGAGTGAAGGATGTTTTGGCATTGAGAGCAACTGCTGTGTGACTGACTAGCAGTCTCAGAGTGTGTTGGAAAATTGAAAATATGCATCATTTGGTTGTAAATTAGATACCTCAGTAGTTTGACCACAATTTGAATTCAGCCAATCTGTTTAAATTATGCCCCAGTATACTAAAACCCAAAGAGAGAGAGAGAGAGACTGCCATCCAAAATACTCTCGACCAACAGTACTTTATTTACCCTTGCAGCAGAAGTCCAAAGACGACCCAGGGAGATCTCCAAACAGGTCTCCTCTCTTCCTCCTTCTCTCCAGAGAGAAAAGTCTGAGCTTCGTCAATCTCTCTTCATAAGGCAAGCCCTTCAGTCCAGGCAGCATCCCAGCAAACCTTCTTTCCACCCTCCCCAAAGCCTCTGTAAATTTCCTACAGCAGGGCAACCAGAACTGGACACAATATTCCAAGTGTCGTCTCACCAGGGACTTGTAGAGTTGTAGCAAAACCTCTCGGTTCTTAGACTTGATCCCCCTGTTAATGAAAGCCAAAACACCATATGCTTTCTTAATAACCCTATCCACTTGGGTGGAAAATCTGCGGGAACTATGTACTTGAACACCAAGATCCCTCTGTTCCTCCACACTGCCAACAATCCTGTCTTTAATCCTCTATTCAGCATTCGAGTTCGACTTTTCAAATTGTGTCATTTCGCATTTATCCAGGTTGAATTCCATCTGCCATTTCACAACTCAGCTCTGCACCCTGCCTATGTTGCGCTGCAGCCTGCAATAGCCCTCGATACTATCAACGGCACCTCCAACCTTTGTGTCATCTGCAAATTTACTAAGCCACCCCTCAAACAAGTCATTTATAAAAATTACAAAGAGCAGAGACCCAAGAACACAGCCCTGTAGGACACCACTTAAGACTGATCTCCAGGCAGAACTTTCCATTTCGCCTTCTGTCAGCTAACCAATTCTGAATCCAAGTAGCGAAATCTCCCTGTAACCCATACCTCCTGACTTTATGGATGAAACCACCTTATCAAATGCCTTGCTGAAGTCTTCATACACCACATCCTCGAGTTCGATCTTCATCAATCTGTCCTGTCACCTCCTCAAAGAACTCAATAAGATTTATGAGGCATGACCTTCCCCTTACAAAGCCATGCTGACTGCCTTTAATCACACTATGCTTTTCCAAATAGTCATAAATCCTATCCCTCAGAATTCTTTCCAAAACCTTGCTGACCACAAACATAAGACTGACTGGTCTGTAATTGCCAGGGATTTCACTATTACCCTTCTTGAAAAGGGGAACAACATTGGCCTCCTAGTAATCCTCCTGTATGACTCCCGTGGAGAGTGAGGATACAAAAATCTTCACCAGCGGCTCAGCAACGTCCTTTCTTACTTCCCGGAGTTGCCTAGGATAAATCTGGTCTGGTCCTGGGGACTTATCAATCTTAATGTTTGCCAAAATTTCCAGCACATCAACCTCATCAATCTTGATCTGTTCCAGCCTGTATCCCAGCTCCTCAAAGTTCTCATTCACAACAAGGTTCCTTTCCTTAGTGAAAACCAAAGCAAAAAAACTCATTTAGGGCTTCCCCTATCTGCTCAGATTCCAAGCACAAGTTCCCTACGCTATCCCTGATTGGCCCTACCTTCTCCCTGATCATTCTCTATTCCTCACGTCGGAGTAAAATGCCTTTGGATTCTCCCTAATCCTTTTTGCCAAGCTTTTTTTGTGCCCCCTCCTGGCTCTCCTCAGTCCATTTACTGAGCTCCTTTCTAACAAGCCTGTAATCCTCTAAAGCTGTGCTATATCCTTGCTTCCTCCACCTAACGGAAGCTGCCCTTTGCCTTTTGCCGAGACATTCCTCTGTTCTCGTCATCCAAGGTTCCTTAATCTTACCCCTTCTTACCTGTCTCACAGGAACAACTTCGTGCATCACTTGCAACAACTTCTCCTTAAATAGTCTCCACATGTCTGCTGTGCCCTATCTGTGGAACAATTGCTCTCAGTTTGTACTTCCCAACGCCTGTCTGATCGCAGCATAATTTCATTTTCCCCAATTAAAATGTTCATTTAAATGTTCATTTTTGTTTAATGTTTCATATTCACTTTTAAGGCTAAAGAATAAAATTGATAATTTTCTTTAAATAGTGGAATTTGGGAGTCCTCTGTCACTCATACTTTAACATATTACGAGGCAAGGTGAGTTTTTCTGTGTGTTTGGTTTAAATTGCAGAAGGGATCAAGGATCTTATTCTGTTCTGTAGATCTCTGTAACTCTATGCTGTCCAGGTCCTGTCTGCTGCGAATGGTGCAAAGCTTTTTCTAGGCTGAGCATCTGGTTGTAACACTTCTGCTTCCAAGTTCAAAGACCGATAGCATTCAGTTCCTGATTAATTGTGTTGTATCAGGTTTTGACAGTTTTTGGTTTGGTTTGAGTTTCCTTTCTCTAGCTCTCTCCTGATGCCCTGTAAAAGAAGTTTATAAAAGTGATCACTGTCAATACAGGAGAGAAGATCAGACCATTCCAGTATTGGTGAATTATTTGTCCCTGTCTTGTTCCCCCACCCCCAGAGCTGTGAATGCGTATCACCCCCCTCCCTCAGAGCTGTGAATGCCTGTCCCCTCACCCCCCAAGCTGTGAATGCCTGTCCCCCCAACCCCAGAGCTGTGTTGCCTGTACCCCCCTCCCCCAGAGCTGTGAATGCCTGTCCCCCCTCCCCAAGAGCTGTGAATGCCTGTCCTCCCGCTCCCGCAGAGCTGTAAATGCCTGTCCCCCCTCCCCCAGATCTGTGAATGCCTGTCCCCCCAGAGCTGTTAATGCCTGTCCCCCCAGAGCTGTTAATGCCTGTCCCCGCCCCTCCCCCAGAGCTGTGAATGCCTGTCACCCCCCCACGCCAGAGCTGTGAATGCTTGTCCCCTCTCCCCCCCAGAGCTGTGAACTCCGGTCCCCCCTCACTCCCAGATCTGTGAATGCCTGTCCGACCCCCCCCCCCAGTGCTGTGAATACCTGTCCCGCCTCCCCCAGATTTGTGAATGCCTGTCTCCCCCCCAGATCGGTGAATGCCTTTCCCCACATCCCGCAGAGCTGTGAATTCCTGTCCCCCACCCCCCCCCCAGATCTGTGAATGCCTGTCTCCACCCCCTCCCCCAGAGCTGTGAATGCCTGTATCCCCCCTCACCAGAGCTGTGAATGCCTGTCTACACCCCCTCCCCCTCCCCCAAATCTGTGAATGCCTGTCCCCCACCCCTCCCCCAGATCTGTGAATGCCTGTTCCCCCCTACCCCAGAGCTGTGAATGCCCGTTTCCCCCATCCCCCAGAGCTGTGAATGCCTGTCTCCCACCCGCTCCCACAGATCTGTGAATGCCTGTCCCCCTCCCCCAGAGCTGTGAATGCCTGTCCCCTACACCCTCCCCAGATCTGTGAATGCCTGTCTCCCACCCCCTCCCCCAGATCTGTGAATGCCTGTACCCCCCTCCCCAGAGCTGTGAATGCCAGTCCCCACCCACTCCCCTCCCCCAAATCTGTGAATGCCTGTCCCCCACCCCTCCCTCAGATCTGTGAATGCCTGTTCCCCCCCACCCCCTGAGCTGTGAATGCCTGTTCCCCCCCTCAGAGCTGTGAATGCCTGTCTCCAACCCCCTCCCGAGATCTCTGAATGCCTGTCCCCCTCCTCCCCCAGATCTGTGAATGCCTGTCCCCCCCGAGAGCTGTGAATGCCTGTCCCCCAACCCCTCTCCCAGATCTGTGAATGCCTGTCCCCCAACCCCTCCACCAGAGCTGTGAATGCCTGTCCCCCACCCCCTCCCCCAGATCTGTGAATGCCTGTCCCCCCTACCCCAGATCTGTGAATGCCTGTCCCCCACACCCTCATCCAGATCTGTGAATTCCTGTCCCCCACCTCCACCCCCAGATCTGTGAATGCCTGTCCCCCACCCCTCCCCCAGAGCTGTGAATGTCTGTCCCCCCTCCCCCAGATCTGTGAATGCCTGTCCCCCACCCCCTCCCCCAGATCTGTGAATGCCTGTCCCCCACCCCTCCCCAGAGCTGTGTATGCCTGTCCCCCCCTCCCCCAGATCTGTGAATGCTGTCCCCCACCCCCTCATCCAGATCTGTGAATGCCTGTCCCCCACCCCCTCCCCCAGATCTTTGAATGCCGGTCCCCCACCCCCTCCCCCAGAGCTGTGAATGCCTGTCCCCCCTCCACCAGATCTGTGAATGCCTGTCCCCAACCCCCTCCCCCAGAGCTGTGAATGCCTGTTCCCCCCACCAGATCTGTGAATGCCTGTCCCCCACCCCCTCCCCCAGAGCTGTGAATGACTGGTTCCCCCACCAGATCTGTGAATGCCTGTCCCCCACCCCCTCCCCCAGATCTTTGAATGCCGGTCCCCCACCCCCTCCCCAGAGCTGTGAATGCCTGCCCCCCCTCCCCCAGATCTGTGAATGCCTGTCCCCAACCCCCTCCTCCAGAGCTGTGAATGCCTGTTCCCCCCACCAGATCTGTGAATGCCTGTCCCCCACCCCCTCCCCCAGAGCTGTGAATGCCTTCTCCTCCCCCAGATCTGTGAATGCCTGTACCCCACCTCCCCAGAGCTGTGAATGCCAGTCCCCACCCACTCCCCTCCCCCAAATCTGTGAATGCCTGTCCCCCACCCCTCCCTCAGATCTGTGAATGCCTGTTCCCCCCCACCCCCAGAGCTGTGAATGCCTGTCTCCAACCCCCTCCCGAGATCTCTGAATGCCTGTGCCCCTCCTCCCCAGATCTGTGAATGCCTGTCCCCCCCCCGAGAGCTGTGAATGCCTGTCCCCCAACCCCTCTCCCAGATCTGTGAATGCCTGTTCCCCACCCCCTCCACCAGAGCTGTGAATGCCTGTCCCCACCCCCTCCCCCAGATCTGTGAATGCATGTCCCCCCCTCCCCCAGATCTGTGAATGCCTGTCCCCCACCCACTCCCCCAGATCTGCGAATGCCTGTCCACCCATCCCCCAGGTCTGTGAATGCCTGTCCCCCACACCCTCATCCAGATCTGTGAATGCCTGTCCCCCACCCCCACCCCCAGATCTGTGAATGCCGGTCCCCCACCACCTCCCCCAGATCTTTGAATGCCGGACCCCCACCCCCTCCCCCAGAGCTGTGAATGCCTGCCCCCCTCCCCCAGATCTGTGAATGCCTGTCCCCAACCCCCTTCCCCAGAGCTGTGAATGCCTGTTCCCCCCACCAGATCTGTGAATGCCTGTCCCCCACCCCCTCCCCCAGAGCTGTGAATGCCTGTGCCCCCACCAGATCTGTGAATGCCTGTCCCCCACCCCCTCCCCCAGAGCTGTGAATGCCTGCTCCCCCCCCATATCTGTGAATGTCTGTCCCCCCTCCCCAGATCTGTGAATGACTGTCCCCCACCCCCTCCCCCAGATCTGTGAATGCAAGTCTCCCACCGCCTCCCCCAGATCTGGGAATGCCTGTCCCCCCTCCCCCAGATCAATGAATGCCTGTCCCCCAACCCTCCCCCAGATCTGTGAATGACTGCCCCCCACACCGTCCCCCAGATCTGTGAATCCCTGTCCCTCCCCACCCCCAGAGCTGTGAATGCCTGTCCCCCCTCCCCCGATCTGTGAATGCCTGTCCCCCAACCCCTCCCCCAGATCTGTGAATGCCTGCCCCCTACGCCCTCCCCCAGAGCTGTGAATGCCTGTCCCCCAACCCCTCCCCCAGAGCAGTGAATCCCTGCCCCCCCAGAGCTGTGATTGCCTGTACCCCCTCATCCCCAGATCTGTGAATCCCTGTCCCCCACCCCCTCCCCCAGATCTGTAAATCCCTGTCCCTCCCCTCCCCCAGATCTGTGAATGCCTGTCCCCCAACCCCTCCCCCAGATCTGTGAATGCCTGTCCCTCCCCTCCCCCAGAGCTTTGAATGCCTGTCCCCCCTCACCCCCAGATCTGTGAATGCCTGTCCCCCATCCCCTCCCCCAGATCTGTGAATGCCTGTCCCTCCCCTCCCCCAGATCTGTGAATGCCTGTCCCCCACCCCCTCCCCCAGATCTGTGAATGCCTGTCCCTCCCCTCCCCCAGAGCTTTGAATGCCTGTCCCCCCTCACCCCCAGATCTGTGAATGCCTGTCCCCCATCCCCTCCCCCAGATCTGTGAATGCCTGTCCCTCCCCTCCCCCAGATCTGTGAATGCCTGTTCCCCACCCCCTCCACCAGAGCTGTGAATGCCTGCCCCGCACCCCCTCCCCCAGATCTGTGAATGCCTGTCCCCCTCACCCCCAGATCTGTGAATCCCTGTCCCTCCCCTCCCCCAGAGCTGTGAATGCCTGACCCCCTCCCCCAGATCTGTGAATGCCTGTCCCCCACCCCCTCTCCCAGATCTGTGAATGCCTGTACCCCACCCCCTCCCCCAGAGCTGTGAATCCCTGTCCCCCCTCCCCCAGAGCTGTGAATGCCTGTACCCCCTCATCCCCAGATCTGTGAATCCCTGTCCCCCACCCCCTCCCCCAGATCTGTGAATCCCTGTCCCTCCCCTCCCCTAGATCTGTGAATACCTGTCCCCCACCCCCTCCCCCAGATCTGTGAATGTCTTTCCCTCCCCTCCCCAGAGCTGTGAATGCCTGTTCCCCCTCACCCCCAGATCTGTGAATGCCTGTCCCCCACCCCCTCCCCCAGATCTGTGAATGCCTGTCCCCCACCCCTCCCCCAGATCTGTGAATCCCTGCCCCCCACACCCTTCCCCAGATCTGTGAATCCCAGTCCCTCCCCTCCCCCACATCTGTGAATCCCTGTTTCCCCCCCAATCTGTGAATGCCTGTCCCCCCCCAGATCTGTGAATGCCTGTCCCCCACCCCCTCCCCCAGAGCTGTGAATCCCTGTCCCCCCCCCCAGATCTGTGAATGCCTGTCCCCCACCCCCTCCCCCAGAGCTGTGAATCCCTGTCCCCCCCCCCCCCCAGATCTGTGAATGCCTCTCCCACCACTGACTCTATTATTCCTCCGGGACCACCCTCTCCCCGCCATAACCTGGATACTGAAAAAGAGGCCTTCAGTCAATGTGCGCATGCTGCAACGTGCTCAATCCAGCGCCTGCGCACAGGTGTCTTTTTGAATGGGCGGGGGCGGGGGCGGGGGCGGGGGCGGGGGGGAAATATCGCGCGCCCTCTTCAGGAATGTCCTAGAACTTCATCCTGCAGCTCGGTCTCAGCGATGACCATTCAGTCAGATTGTGGTCTTCTCACTCACTTTCCTTCTCTTTAATTAGCTTCATAGATGATGTGAAGGGAACATTCTGTGGTCAGGAAATAGAACCAGGTATCATATTAGAATTGGAAAGATTGATTTGTATTTTATGATTGGAATATTGTTCAATTCTGAACTTCGAAGGAAAAAACACCAAGTGAGGAGAAACTGTGCACCTGTCCTGTGTGTGGTTGAAATCATCTGAACTGTCAAAATATAATCACAGTCAAGCTGGGAAGAAAGAATGGAAATATGAGGACAGTGAAGGAGGATTCAAATCCCCACCTCAACTGGAAATTCAGCAATGCACTCACACTGAGGAAAGGCCATTCATCTGCTCCAAGTGTTGGAAGGGATTCACTCAGTCTTCTCAACTGCAGGCAGACCATAGAGTTCAACCAGATAAAAGACCTTTTTAAATCACAGGACTGTGGAAAATAGAAATTCTGGGCAACTGATGCGCCATTGACGTATTCGAACAGAGGAGAGACCATTCAGGAGTTCTCACTGCGGCATTAAGTTCAGACAATTATTTCAACTCAATACACACCAGCGATATCACACTCGGGAGAGGCTGAGAACCTGCTCTGACTGCGGCAAGGCGTTCATTCAGTCATCTAGCTGCAGATATATCGGCAAACTCAGACTGTTCCCCTGAGCTGAATGAGAAGGTATTCTGTACCATATCCTATGTGCAAAAACACCGGTGAGTTCACATAAGCGTGAGACCATTTCGTTGCGCCGTGTTGAGGGAGGGATTTACTCACTCTTCTGCCCTACTGGGAGGCTAGTGAGTTCACACTGAGACTAGGCCTTTTCAATGTCCAGACTGTGGGAAGTGCTTTAAAGGTTGCAGGAAACTGATGTTCCATCAACATGTTCACAATGATGAGAAACCTTTCTGGGGCTCTCACTGCAGGACCAGGTTCAGTCAATCATCTGACATCAAACATCCGTGAGGTCAGACCAGGGAGAGGCCATTCACCTGCTCTGTGTGTAAGAAGGGTTTTCTCGCTCATTCAACCTGCTGAGACACCGACGTGTTCATAAGGAACTGCAGCAATGAGATTGTGCTGTTAAGCACATCCAGGCCCAAGCCATGTTCACTGAGTCTGTTTATGCTCAGGTTAATTAACCTGTGTAAGACAGGTTTAATATTTTGGATAAAAGTCAAATGAGTTTTACATTAGATATATTGAGCCATTTTAGCATCTCTGACGCAAGTTAGTTCATTTTTGAAGGGATCACCCCCACTGTGGTATTTCACCATTGGCCCTACTGAAGGTTGAAGGTTCATGGATTAAGAACTCCAGAAATGGACTGGAGGACAGTCAAGTTTCAGTATCTTAAGGAATAGCTGGTGAGAAACAAGAGAAAACCTGACTGAAGTCTGGGCTTTCCTTGTCAGTGTAAGTCTGGGGTGAATGATGCCTAACTCCCTGATCTGTCTGACATTCAACCAGTTTGGTACAAGATGCGCTCAGCTTCTACGAGAATAGGGACAAATATTCTTCACAACTGAAGGCAATAAATATAGCCATTAGAGAAGTGGAAAGGACTTTAAAAAGAAGATAGTGAATTATTGTTATTGAACTGAACAAAACCAAAATGTTGCTAAAAGAAAAACGAAATTGAACATTTCTGCCCTACACTGGTCAGGATTAGAAGACAAGTAAGCAAACTGAAACAGGGAGAACCAATTAATGAGTGATAAGGATTGACATGGAGATGGAGCAAAAACTATCAGGATTTGGGTAATCCAAGATGGAGGATTGGAAAGGTTTTGGCTGAAAGAACTGCTTGCTTTGGGAGTATTTTACGTGTTGGAAGTGTGTTCCTCGAATTCCACAGGCAGTAATTACTGTTTTTAAGCTGTTGCATTGTTTTGGAAGTTTGGGAGAAAAGATCAAAACAATGGCTCTTCAAAAAGGAGGAAGTGAACAAAGGTAGTGACCACATGGTCAGGGAGAGAAACAGAGAGGGAGAGAGATAGAGAGACAGAGACAGAGACAGAGAGAAAGAAACTTACACTGCTAACTGACACAGCAGTGAATCTGCACAGTTACTGCCTTTGCTGTTTGAGTTCAAGTGTTTCCGGATATTGGAGTGTGTTGAAGAAAAGTTGACAAACAGCGAAATTCACAGCTGACATTCGAGGAACCTATGTTGGAGAGCACACAGCCCAGGAGCAGATAAGTGCATGGTTTTTAAGTGTAATATTGCTGTCATTTTTAATGGTGAGTGTTTTTTTTGAGATCTGTCCTTTGATTAAATTTTAAAAATATGAAACATAGATACTAATTTAGACTGGATTACTTTTTTTTAGTGCATAAGACTATGCTATTTTCTGGAGTTTGTTAAGGTATAAAGATGGCCTTGAGTAGAGTGATGTGCTCTTCCTGTCAGCTGTTGGAGATTAGGGACAGTTTCCTTAATACTGATGATTATGTCAGCAGTAAGTATGTTTGGTTCTGAATCCTATCAGATCGCATCGATCAGTTGGAGCAGCAGTTTGAGGCAAGGAGGAATTTACAGAGACTAGGGGCATCTGACGGATGGTAGTTTTAAGAAAGGGAGAAAAACCAGGAAAAGTAGGAGAGGAAAGCAGGTAGTGCAGGAGTCTCCTGTGGCTAAACCCATCTCAAACAAGTATGTTGTTTTGTAAAATGTAGGGGGTGATTGCCTTTCAGGAGAAAGCAGCATGAACAGCCAAGTTTCTGGGACCGAGACAGGCTGTAATGTAACAAGGGGTATCTCAGGTACCAAGCGATCGATTGTGAGAGGGGACTCTCTAGTCAGAGGCACAGACAGGTGTTTCTGCGGCCGACAGCAGGAAATCAGAATGATGTGTTGTCTCCCTGTTTCCAGGATCAAGGCAGAATATTCTCAAAGGGCAGTGGGACCAGCAGCAGGTCACTGTGCACACTGGAATGAATGACACAGAAAGGAAAAAGGATGAGATGCTGATGAGAGGAGATAGAAAAATAGGCAGGAATTTTAAAAGGAGGTCCTCGAGGGTAGTAATATCTGGATTACTCCCGATGCTGTGAGCTAGTGAGGTGAGAAATAGGAGGATCAAGCAGATGAACGTCGAGGAAAAAGTGAAGACCGCAGATGTTGGAGATCAGAGTCGAGAACGTGGTGCTGGAAAAGCACAACAGGTCAGGCAGCATTTGAGCAGCAGGAGAATCAACATTTTAGGAAAAGGTCCTTCATCAGGAATGAGGCTGTGAGCCAAGGGGGTGGAGAGATAACTGAGAGCGGGGAGGGGGGGGTGGGCCTGGGGAAAGGTAGATGAGAGTGCATTAGATGGATGGAGTTGGGGGTAAAGGTGAAATGTCGGGGGAGGCTGGAGTGGATAGGTGGGAAAGAAGATTGACAGATAGGACAGGTCATGAGGGGGTGCTGATTTGGAAGGTTGGAGCTGGGATTGGGGGGATGGTGAGGGGGAGGAGAAAAGAGGAAACTGGTGAAATCCACATTGATAGTGTATGGGTGCAATGTTCCAAGGTAGAATGTGAGACATTCTTTCTCCACGAGACGAGTGGTTAGGGTTTGGTGATAGAGGAGGACCAGGAACTGCATGTCCTCAGCGGAGTGGGAGTTGGGGGGGGTTAAGAGGTTTTCAGCCACAGTGGTGGGGTTGGTTGGTGCGGGTGTCCTGGAGATGTTCTCTGAAGCACTCAGCAAGTCGGCGACCTGTATCCCCAATGTAAAGGAGACTGCATCGGGAGCAACAGATACAGTAAATGACGTGTGTGGAAGTGGAGCGAAAGCTCTGTTGGATGTGGAAGGCTGCTTTGGGGCATTTGGGAAGTGAGAGGGAGTTGGGGGCACAGGTTTTGCAATTCCTGTGGTGACAGAGGAAGGTGCCAGGTGGGGAGGGTGGGTTGGTGGGGTGTGTGGTGTGGACTTGACAATGGAGTGGCGGAGGGAATGGTCTTTACAAAACGCAAATAATTGTGTGGAGGGAAATATATCTGTGGTGCTGGGGTTCATTTGTAGGTGGCGGAAATAGCGGAAATGATGAAATGTATCCGGAGGTTGGTGGGGTGGAACGTGAAGATCAGGGGGATTCTGTCCTTGTTTAGCTGTGGGAGTCGGTGGGTTTGTAGAAGATGTCTGTGTTGAGTCGGCCACTGTTGATGGAGATGGAGTGGTCCAGGAAGGAGAGGGAAGGTGGTGTCCGAGATTAATGTGTAGCCAAGGAGCTTGTGTGTGGGAGAAAGATTCACATTTTAGATCATTGGAAGCTCTTCTAGGGCTGAAGTGACCCATATAAGAGGGATGAATTGCACCTGAATTCGAAAGGGACTAATATACTGGCAGGGAGATTGCTGCAACTGCTTGGGAGGAATTAAATTAATAAGGTGGGCAAGGGGATTGGACCCAGGGCGATAGTGAGGAAAGAAATCAATCTGACACTGGTACAGTTGGGAAAAGGAACAAGTCAAACAGTCAGGGCAGGCAGGAACAAAGCAGAGAACAACGTAGGACTGATTAAATCAAACTGCATTTTCATCAATGCAAGAGACCTAGCAGGGAAGGCAGATGAACTCAGGGCATGGTTAGGAACAGGTGTCTGGGATATCAGAGCAATTGCAGAAACGTCGCTCAAGGATGGGCAGGACTGGCAGCTTCATGTTCCAAGATACAAATGCTACAGGAAGGATAGAAATGGAGGCAGGTGAGGAGGAGGAGTGTCATTTTTGATAAGGGATAACATTATGAATGTAATTAGGGAGGATATTCCTGGGAATACATCCAGGAATTCATTTGGGTGGAAGTGAGAAATAAGAAAGGGGCTATTACCTTTTTGGGATTGTACTATAGAGCTCCACATAATCAGTGGGGAATTGAGTAACAAATTTGTAAGGAGATCGCAGTTATCTATAAGAATAATAGATTTTTAGAATTTTAACATTCGAAATGTAGACTAGAACTGGCATTGTGCTAAGGGTTTAGATTAGATTAGATAAGGTTAGATTAGATTAGATTAGATTACTTACACTGTGGAATACAGGACATTCGGCCCAACAAGTCCACACCGATCCTCCGAAGAGCAACCCACCCAGACCCATTCCCTTACTTTTACCCCTTCACCTAACACTACAGGCAACTTCGCGTTGCCAATTCACCTAACCTGCACATCTTTGGACTGTGGGAGGAAACCGGAGAACCCAAGGAGCGGAATTTGTTATGTGTGTACAAGAAGATTTTCTGATTCAGTATGTGGATGTACCTACGAGAGAAGGTGCAAAGCTTGACCTACTCTTGGGAAATAAGGCAGGGCAGGTGTCAGTGGGGGAGCACTTTGGTGCCAGTGACCATAATTCGATTAGTTTTAAAATAGTACTGGCAAAGGATAGACAGGATCTAACTGTTAAAGTTCTAAATTGGATAAAGGACAATTTTGGCAGTATGAGGGAAGAACTTTGAAAATGTGATTGTGTGCGGATTTTTGCAGGTAAAGGGATGGTTGGAAAATGAGTAGCCTTCAAAAATGAGATAATGAGACAGTATGTTCCTATTGGGATGAAAGGCAAGGGTGGGAAGTGTGGGGAATGCTGGATGACTCGAGAACTTGAAGGTTTGCTTAAGAAAGAGAAGAAAGCATACGTCAGGTATAGACAGTAGAGATTGAGTGAATTCTTCAAGTATAAGGGCAGTAGGAGTATACTTAAGAGGGAAATCAGGAGGGCAAAAAGGGGGCATGAGATAGATTTGGCAAACTGGGTTAAGGAGAATCCAAAATGATTCTACAAAAAAAGCATTAAGGACAAAAGGGTAACTAGGGAGAGAATAGGGCCCTTCAAAGATCAGCAAAGCAGCCTACGGGTCAAACTGCAAGAGATGGGAGGAGGATATTAAAGGAGTATTTGCGTCAGTGTTTACTGTGGAGAAGGGCATGGAAGAAATAGAATGTGGGGAAATAAACAGTGATATCTTGTAAAATGTCCACATTACAGAGGAGAAGGTGCTGGATATATTAAAACACATAAATGTGGGTAAATCCCCAGGACCTGATCAGGTGTACGCTTGAACTCTGTGGGAAACTAGAAGTGATTGCTGGACTCATTGCTGAGATATTTTTATCTTCGATAGTCACGATGAGGTGCTGGAAGGCAGCAGGTTGGCTAACATGGTGCCACTATTGAGGAAAGGTGGTATGGAAAGCCAGGGAGCTATAGCTCAGTGAGCCTGATATCAGTGGGGGCGGGGGGTGGGGGGTGGTGGTGGTTGCGGTGCAGTTGAAGGGAATCCTGAGGGACAGGATTTACATGTATTTGGAAAGGCAAGGACTGATTAGGGACAGTAAACATGGCTTTGTGCATGGGAAATCATGTCTCTCAAACTTGATTGAGTTTTTTGAATAAGGAGCAAAGAGATTTGATGAAGGCAGAGCAGTAGGCGTGATTTATATGAACCTCAGTAAGGCGTTCAACAAGGTTCCCCATGGGAAACTGGCTAGCAAGGTTAATTCTCATGGAATACAGGGAGAACTAGCCACTTGGATACAGAACTGGCTTGAAGGTAGAAGACAGAGGATGGTGGTAGATGTTTGATTTTCAGACTGGAGGCCTGTGACCTGTGATGTGCCACAAGGATCAGTGCTGGATCCACTGCTTTTCATCACTTACATTTAAGATTTGGATGTGAACATAAAAGGTATATGTAGTAAGTTTGCAGATGACACCAACATTGTAGGTGTAATGGATAGCAAAGAAGGTTACCTCAAAGTATAACGGGATCTTGATCAGATGGGCCAATAGAGCAAAGGTTGGTAGATGGAGTTTAATTTAGATAAATGCAAGGTGCTGCATTTTGGAAAGACAAATCAGGGCTGGGCTTAGACACTTCATGGGAAGGTCCTGGGGAGTGTTGTTGATCAAAGAAACCTTGGAGTTCCTAGTTCCGTGGAAGTGGAGTCCCAGGAAGACAGCATAGTGAAGAAGGCATTGAGTATGCTTCCCTTTGTTGGTCAGAACATTGAGTATAGGAGTTCGGAGGTCAAGTTCGGCTATACAGGGCAATGGTTAGGCCTCTGTTAGAATATTGCGTGCAATTTCCCTCGTAAAGGAAGGGTGCTGTGAAACTTGAAGGGGTTCAGAAAAGATCTCCAAGGATGTTGCCAGTGTTGGAGGGTTGAGCGACAAGGAAAGGCTGAAGAAGCTGCAGCTGTTTTCCCTGGAGTGTCGGTGGCTGAGGGGTGACCATATAGAGGTTTATAAAATAATTGAGGCATGGATGGGATAAATAAGGTTATCTTTGTTTAAAGGCAAATGTGACATTGATGTTCCAGATGTGATACAACTGGTTAAACCACTCTGCATTAAGCCAAACAGAATTCACTTAAGCACTACGGTTGAAACACAAACAAAAGAAAGTGGCATTAAACGATTGAAAAACATAACCGACTACTTGATACAGTAACTTACTAATTTCCTGATCCAATGTTATAACATCTCATAAACACACCACTTGGCAAAAAGGTAAATTCAAACTCGTATTCTTACAGGCAGGAGGGAACAACATCCAGAGAAATGTCCGAGTGCTCAGTTAGGAATCATTTAATGAAGCTTGCAACCTTCTGATACTCAAAACATCTTGGGAATGCTGCAGCTAGACCAAAACTAGAAGAACCTGAACTGGCCACTCCTTTTCCATTGTTAAACTTTTTTAAAGAAAAAGCTGAAAACACTCTGGACTCTTCAGCACCTCTGCCCTTACAATCTCTCTTCAAAAAAACATAGGACAAAAATAACATTTTTAAGATAACAGCATCCTCACATCACCACACCCTACCCACTCCCCCTGGCCCCGACAGACACACACACACACACACACAATCTTTTGCTATCTCTCTCTCTCTCACACACACACAGAGGCATGGTCTCTCTTTCTCTCTGACTCACTCTCTTACACATGCTCAGGCACAGTGTTTTTCTCTCTCTCTTACACACACAGAGACACACACACACAGAGGTATGGTCTTTCTCTCTCACACACACGCAGACACGCACATACACAAATACACATACACACACACACATATACACACACACACACACACACAGAGGTATGGTCTTTCTCTGTCACACACGCAGACACGCACATACACAAATACACATACACACACACACACATATATACACACACACACAGAGAGGTATAGTCTTTCTCACTCTCTCTCTCACTCACTCACACACTCACTCACTCACTCACTCACTCACTCACACACACACAATGAACTGTTATATTTTATTTATTTTATGGGGTGTGGGTGTCGCTGGCTGGCCAGCATTTTATGTCTGTCCTTAGTTGTCCTTGAGAAGGTGGGGGTGAGCTGATTTCTTGAACTGCTGTGGGTTAACCCCCAATGTAATTAGAGAGGGAATTCCAGGACTTTGACCCAGTGACAGTGATGGAACTGTGTTATATTTTCAAGTCAGGATGGTGCATGACTTGGAGGGGAACTGAAGATAGTGGAGTTCCCACACATCTGCTGCCCTTGTTCTTCTAGATGGAAGTGGTTGTGGGTTTGGAAGGTGCTGTCTGAGGATCCTCAGTGAATTTCTGCAATGATTCTTTTAGATAGTAGCAGCAGCAGTGTGTACTGAGCATGTGTAGTGGAGGGAGTTGACACTTGTGGATGTGGTGCCAATCAAGTGGGCTGCTTTTCCTGGATGGTGCCAAACGTCTTGAGTGTTGATGGGGCTGCACCCATCCAGGCAAGTTGGGGGAATTCCATCACACTTCCAACTTGTAAATTGTAGATTGTGGACAGGCTGCAATATTCCTTGCTGCAGTATTCCTAGCTTCTGACCTGCTGTTGTAGATACTGTGTTTGTGGCAAGTACAGTTGAGTTGCTGGTCAATGATAACTCCGCAGGTAGTTGAGCAGCTTATTGCTGAGCAAGTGCTGCTTTATAGCACTGTTCATGACCCTTTCCATCACTTTACGATGATTAAGAATAGACTGAAGGGGCATTAATTGGCTGGAATTTGTCCTTTGTTTCTGTACAGGACATACTGGGCAATTTTCCACATTGTTGGTTTGGTACCAGTATTGTAATTGTACTGCAACATTAATAAGAGACAAAGATGATTTCATTTTAAAAACCTTAGTCTTAATATGTTATTACGTGACAATACATACACCTTGCATCACCTGCAAGTATTCACTGCAGCATTCTGTTTCTGTCCATTTACTCCTGCCACCAAATCCCTCCATCTTACATTATCCAAGTTGTGACAAGTCATCAGCAAATGCATTTTCTCGTCCTGCCACGTGTATCATTTTCAAATTGAATGGCTGCAGTAATAAGCTCCATGTAAACCATCTGGAAGTGCAGCCCTTACATTTCTCCAAAAGCTTTAATGGGTTATGATCAGTACAGACAATTGACCAAGGCCCATTACTGACAATACAAATGTTGAAATGTTGGAACACCAAGCTCAAGGTTCTCCTTCTCAATTTTGGAATATTTTTGATGAATATTCAATTTCCTGAAGAAATAGCCAATGGGGCTTTCTGTCTTCTCATTGTCATCTTGTAAGAATACAACACCAACACTCCTATCACTCACATCAGAAGCCATCTTGAGTAGCTTTGTGCAATTCGGCGTCGTTAACACTGGGGCAGTGGCTAACACAGCTTTCAGGTTGGCAAATGCCTTCTGACATTCTACTGTCCACTGAAATTTCCTGCACTTCTTCAATTAGTCAATCAGTGGAGCAACCACACTACTATAATTTGGTACAAACCTCTGGTAAACATATTCATTCCCAGGAATCATAGTCCTGCTGTCGTTGTCAATGGCATTGTCGGGGCCATCTGCCCATGGCTGACAACATGGCCGAGGGACATGACTCGGACTTTGGCGAATTCACACTTAGCCAGGTTTATCACCAGCCTGCATCCCAAAGTCAATTGAATACTTCCAATAAATGCTGCAAATGTTCCTTCCGTGTGTGACTAAAAGATCACAAGGTTGTCGATGTACACCATACAATTGGATAACCCAGAAATTACTTTATTAGCTAGCCTTTCAAATGTGGCTGGCGCATTTTCTAAACCAAATTGCATGAGTTAAATGAATTGGATGCAAGCATAAGAGGTACAGTTAGTAAGTTTGCAGATGACACCAAAATTTGAGGTGTCGTGGACAGCGAAGAGGGTTACCTCAGATTACAACAGGATATGGGCCAATGCGCTGAGGAGTGGCAGATGCCGTTTAATTCAGATAAATGTGAGGTCCTGCATTTTGGGAAAGCAAATCTTAGCAGGAGTTGTACACTAAATGGTAAGGTCCGAGGGAGTGTTACTGAACAAAGAGACCTTGGAGTGCAGGATCATAGCTCCTTGAAAATGTAGTCGCAGATAGGTAGGATAGTGAAGGTGGTGTTTGGTATGCTTTTCTTTATTGGTCAGAGTATTGAGTACAGGAGTTGGGAGGTCATGTTGCGGCTGTACAGGACAATGGTTAGGCCACTGTTGGAATATTGTGTACAATTCTGGTCTACTTCCTATCGGAAAGATGTTGTGAACCTTGAAAATGTTCAGAAAAGATTTACAAGGATGTTGCCAGGGTTGGAGGATTTGAGCCACAGGGAGCGGCTGAATACGCTGGGGCTGTTTTCCCTGGAACATCGGAGGCTGAGGGGTGACCTTATAGAATTTACCAAAATTATGCGGGGCATTGATAGGATAAATAGACAAAGTATTTTCCCTGGGGTTAGGGAGTCCAGAACCAGAGGGCATAGGTATTGGGTGAGAGAGGAAAGATATTAAAGATACCTAAGGGGCAACGTTTTCACACAGAGTGTGGTAAATGTATGGAATGAGCTGCCAGAGGAAGTGGTGGAGGCTGGTACAATTGCAACATTTCAAAGGCATCTGGATTGATATATGATATTCAAGGAGAGAATCAGCTGGTTAAGCCACCTCATTGTAAGCCACCTTATTTAAAAGATTACTGAGGGATATGGGCCTGCGCTGGCAGCTGGGACCAGTTTGGGTTGGGATATCTGGTCGGCATGGACGGATTGGACCGAAAGGTCAGTTTCCATGCTGTACATCTCTATGATGCTATGACTTTAAGTTGGTAACATCCATTCATTGTTGCAAAAGCCGAAATTATCTTCACTCCTTCGGATAAAGGTACCTGTCAGTGTCCTCTGAACAAGTCCAAATCACAAATATAAGTTGCTTGTTCTACCTTTTCAATACAGTTTTCTCAATGAAGAATTGGATATAAATCAGAAGCTGCAAGTGCATTAACTTTGCAATAGGCTGCACGCAATCATCTGGTTGTGGCACCATTACTATGACTGAGCTCCAATTCCTGCAACTCCCTTTGATGCTGTTGTTTTGGAACATGCGTTCAAGTTTCTTTGAACCTATACCAACTTTCTTTGGCGTAAATCTATAAGGATATTGCTTAATTGGAACAGCATTTCCTATATCTATATCATGCATAACTAAATTAGTACTTCCCAGCTTGTTCCCACATATCTCACCATGCAATAGTAATAACTCTTTCAGGTCACTTTGATTTCCGGTGGAAGGTACCTCAATAATTTATACCAAATTTTGAGAATGTCCTCATTGTCCATTTTAATTTGAGGAAAGTCCAATTCAGAATCCTGTGAACTCACTTCGTCACGCGAGTTGATTCCAGTCACACACTCTCCTTTTACTTTCCTTCTCGATTGTTATGGACCAGACCAAACCCCTTAAAATATTTCAAGAAGGTAGCCCAGACCCTATCTTTGCTCGTTGTTTTGAGAAGGTGTACAGTGGATATTCAAGGAGAGAATCAGCTGGTTAAGCCACCTCATTGTAAACCAAACAGGATTTATTTAAAAGATTACTGAATGAAACGCAAAGAACAGAAACAGAAGACCGAATAATTTATCCTATCCTAAAACCTAACAGTGTATCTGTTCCAAGGTACTTGCAACATCCCCACAAGCACCCCTTGGCACAAAAGGTCATATCAAACACAAGTTATCACAGGATAGACACCTGAGAGAGATTACCGGCCTGGACCTGCTTCTTTGGGTCCAGCAGTCTTTCTTCACACGACTGCTAAAAACGCCAAACCAGAGTAAAGCTGAGCTGGGAGAACTGGCCACTCCCTTTCAATAAACAAGCGTTTGTTTTTTAAACTTGAAAGCATTCTCCCTCCGGCAGTATCTGTTAGCTATTGTCAAATTGGCCCTAGAACCCTTCCAAACTCAGACCTTTCCGAACCTGTGTTTTTATGACCTCCAGAAGAAAAAAGACCGAATGACAACTTAACCTTGTTAAAGTAACAGCTTTGTCACAGTATCAAATTATCATTTGAGCATATGCACATGACACTCTGAGAATGCTTTCTATCTGCAGTCCTTATCAAATAATTCTCCTCACTCAATTTTCTTTCACTTTGATAAGTTCCACTAAATCTTGCTTTTATTTGTTCAAGTGGAAGTAACGCTAACACTTTATCCATGTTCAAAAAATTGCAAATTTTCGATCTCTTGTCTGCTTCCTGCTTCATCACGTGCTGTGCTACTTTTAAATGCCATCTAGCCAACTCCCCGCTCAATGTAATCATTCCCTAAAATTTGATACACAGTTCAAATATGTAGCTGAACTCTGACTCACTAATTTCTCCTTATTTAATTTCAGTGGTCCTCTCAGCTCATGCCCCAACACTCATTCAAATGGACTGAATGAGGCAGATTCATTTAGTACATCCCTATTGGCAAGATGTGCAAATGGAAATCATTTATCCAGTTGGTTGGATTATCTTGAATATAAGCCCTCAATATGGTCTTCTCTAAATTTGCTAATGATCTTTGAAGTTTGATGCCACCTTTCTAACACTCCTTGCCATAAATTTGATGTAAAATTTGATCGTTGATCTGGTTGTATCTCTGTGGGTTGTCTTTATTGAGTTAAACACTGGGGTAACTCTTCTGCAATCCTTCTAGCAGTGGTATTGCACAGATGGAATAGCCTCTGCAAATCTAATGGACTCATCGATTATTGTTAACAAATACTGATTCCCACTTTTTGTTTTCTGTAGGGGACCTACTGAATCAGTTAAGAACCTTGTAAGACCATAAGTCATAGGAGCGGAAGTAAGGCCATTCGGCCCATCGAGTCCACTCCGCCATTCAATCATGGCTGATGGGCATTTCAACTCCACTTAACCGCATTCTCCCCGTAGCCCTTAATTCCTTGTGACGTCAAGAATTTATCAATTTCTGCCTTGAAGACATTTAGCGTCCCAGCATCCACTGCACTCTGCGGCAATGAATTCCACAGGCCCACCACTCTCTGGCTGAAGAAATGTCTCGGCATTTCTGTTCTGAATTGACCCCCTCTAATTCTAAGGCTGTGTCCACGGGTCCTAGTCTCCTCGCCTAATGGAAACAATTTCCTCGCGTCCACCTTCTTCAAGCCATGTTTTATCTTTGGAAGTTTCTATTAAATCTCCCCTTAATCTTCTAAACTCCAATGAATACAATCCCAGGATCCTCCGCCATTCCTCAAATGTTAGACCTACCATTCCAGGGATCATCCATGTGAATCTCTGCTGGACATGCTCCAGTGCCAGTATGTCCTTCCTGAGGTGTGGGGCCCAAAACTGGACACAGTACTCCAAATGGGGCCTGACCAGAGCCTTATAAAGTCTCAGCAGCACAACAGTGCTTTTATATTCCAACCCTCTTGAGATAATTGACAACATTGCATTTGCTTTCTTAATCACGGACTCAACCTGCATGTTTACCTTTAGAGAATCGTCAACTAGCACTCCCAGATCCCTCTGTACTTTGGCTTTACGAATTTTCTCACTGTTTAGAAAGTAGTCCATGCTTGTATTCTTTTTTCCAAAGTGCAAGACCTCGCATTTGTTCACATTGAATTCCATCAGCCATTTCCTGAACCACTCTCCCAAACTGTCTAGATCCTTCTGCAGCCTCCCCACTTCCTCAGTACTACCTGCCTGTCCACCTAACTTTGTTTCATCAGAAAACTTTGCTAAAATGCCCCCAGTCCCTTCATCCATATAATGTGAACAGCTGCGGCCCCAACACTGAACCCTGCGGGACACCGCTTGTCATCGGCTGCCATTCCAAAAAAGAACCTTTAATCCCAACTCTCTGCCTTCCGTCAGACAGCCAATCCTCAATCCATACCAGTAGCTCACCTCGAACACCATGGGCCCTCACCTTGCTCAGCAGCCTCCCGTGTGGCACCTTATCAAAGGCCTTTTGGAAGTCTAGGTAGACCACATTCACTGGGTTTCCCTGGTCTAACCTTGTCACCTTTTCAAAGAATTGTAAAAGGTTCCTCAAATGCAGGGATGGGTATTAAGGTGCTGGTTTTATTCCTGCCTGAGGGTTTCCAGGTGCATGACATGTATGACATTTCTATCAACTTTAAACTCCATTTAATGCAGTCTCGACCAGTAAAAATATTCTTATATTTTGATGAGTTTTATCACTCCCACAATGACCTACAGGTAGCTCAGGTGCTCCATGCCACACCTCCTTTCGAAAAGCCCCTGGTACTGAATTTCTGCCACTTTCCCATCTGCCTGAATATGTGATCGCCTCCATTTCCTCATCAAGACATCATTTTTAGGTTAGTAACATTTGGGAATGGTTTCAGATTCTACTTCTGTGTGTGCCTTTCAATATATTGCTTCAGTGTTTCATCTTTCCGTTGTAGCTCAGTTAATTTCTCTGAACTGAATATATCCATTTGTTCGTCATCTGTTCTTGTTTTGTCTCGGTCATTCAATCAAATATGGTCTGATAATTCTGCTTGAACTTGCTTATCTGTATTCTTTGTTTTCTTCTCCTGTGTCAATTGGTGGCTCTGTTACTTTGTTATCAGTCTGTTAATGTTCTCCAATTTTTTCATGATTCACATAACAATGATGTTCATTGTATTTTATTTCGAGCATGAGATAATCCATCCACAAGAATGTTGTATTATGGCATTCTATTAGAGTGACAACTAACTTTTCACTGCCCAATTCTAACAGCAGACCTTGTCCCAACAATAGTCTTCACCTCTGACCGAAAAGTCAATGTTTCGGGCAGGACACCCCATGAAAAGCTTATGTCCCAAACGTTGACTCTTCTTCTTGGATATACTGTCTGACCCGCTGTGCTTTTTCAGCGCCACGCTTTTTGACTCTGAGCTGCAGTCCTTTCTTATTCCCTTTCCCTTGGTTGTTTGTACTGGAATAATCTGAGAGGTACGGATGCCCTTGCAAGGAGTTTTGTGGTCCTGGAACATACAGAGGGAGGAGTGAAAAGGCTGTTGTATGGAGACATGCAGCGTTTGTTGGGTTGAATTGAGATGTGGGTGAAGGTATCCCAGTTAGAATGCTGAGATTTGGACGTGACATGACAAATTCCTGAATTCTGTGTCCTCTCAAATGGAGAGTCCCTAAATCATCCAACAAGTGTATCTTGGGCATGTTGACATAATAGAAGCATGTGACATGTGAACTTACTTCCTGCATGGTGAGATTCCTACAGCCAGGCAGCTAGTGATGGACCAAAGGGTCCGCTTTAGGAATGCTGAAGAATGGTATGACAGTCTTGAACATCGACTATACATGGAGAGAGTCCCTATTGGCTGAGAGAAATGAATGGGAAGATTTCCATTGGTTTGACAGGTGCTGTCAGGGTGACCTTAGATGCTAAAACTAAAGATAATAACTCATAATGATACTCTGTAATTGTTAGAGAGAAATTGGTGATAGAAGCTGTCTCTTATGAATCAGTCTTTTCATCAAGCAGCAAAGTTACATTACATGGAGGCACACAATCAGAAATACATCAGAGCACTTCCAGCAACTGGGGCATGCTGGTGGCCACTGACAATGAAAGTAGTTTCAAGGAAATATGATGTGCTTCACATGGCTACAGACACAGAAATGTACATGCACACATACACACGCACATACCCAGATACCACACACACAGACATACACCTACACAGAGACACAAACAGACACAGATACGCACACATCCCCACACAGAGACACACACAGACACTCACACACAAACACATACAACCACACAGAGACAGACACATTCATACACAGACACATGCGCACACACCACCACACAGACACACACACACACACAGAATTGCAGACACACACACAAACAATCACAGAACAAAATGACATCTTGTGTTAAGACTGAGCAAAGCTGCACTTCAATCATCACTTCTTGACACTTGGGAGGTGATTTGTCATTGAAATTTGAGTGGTTATGTCTCCATAATATTTTTCGGGTGGGATGATGAGTGATATTTTGAGTTAAATGGGGAAGCACTAATACTGTCCATGGTTTTCTCAGGGCAATATCCTCTTAAACATAGAAGATAGGAGTGGGAGGAGGCCATTCAGCCCTTTGAGCCTGCTCTGTCATTATCATGATCATGGCTTATCGTCCAACTCAACAACCTCATCCTGTTTACTCCCCTTTGAACCTATTTGCCTTAAATGCTATAATGAGCTGCGTCTTCAATACATTTAATGTCTTGGTATCAACTAATTCCTGTGATAATGAATTCCACAGGCTCATCACTATTTGGGTGAAGAAATGTCTCCCTCATCTCTGTCCTAAATGATCGACCCCAAATCTTCAGTCTGTGTCCCTTGATTTGAGACACACCCACCATCCAGAGCATCCTCCCTGTATCTACCCTGTTTCGTCCTGTTAGAATGAGATCCCCTCCCATTCGTTTAAACTCCAGTGAACACAATCCTAAGCTGGACAATCTATCCTCGTATTTTATTTCCAAGCAAGAACACCCGTCCTCAGAAAATGAGACCAAAACTGCACACAGTGTTTGAGGTGTGGCCTCACCAAGGCTCTGTATAACTGCAATAACACATCCCTGCTCCTGTACTTGAAGCATCTCACAATGAAGGCCAATATAGCATTTGCCTTCTTTACTGCCTGCTGCACACGCATGCTTACCTTCAGCGACTGGTGCACAAGGATATGTAGGTCCTGCAGGACACTCTCCTCTTCCAATTTACAGCCAGTCAGGTAGTAATCCACCACCTTACTTTTGTCTCCAAAGTGAATAACCTGACATTTATCCAAAATAACTGCATCTGCCATTGATTTGCCTGCTCACCCAATCTGTCCAGACCATGCCATAGGGTCTCTGCATCCTCGTCACAGTTCACCCTCCTACCCAACTTGGTATCATCTGCGAACCTTGAGATATTGCATTTTATACCCTCATCCAAATCATTAAAATAATTGTTAATAGCTGGGCTCCCTGTGGCACCCCACGAGTTACTGGCTGCCAATTTGAAACGGGCCCCTTAAGCCCTACTCGGTTTCCTCTCTACCGATCTGTTTTCTATCTATCTCAGTTCAACTACCCCAATCCCATGTGCTTTAATACTGTACAGTGATGTCTTAATTGGGACATTGTCAAAAACTTTCTTAAAGCCCAAATATACCATATTGACCAGTTCCCCTTTGTCGACTCTGATAGTTACATCTTCACAGAATTCCAATAGATTTGACAAGCATGATTTCCCCCCCATAAATCCATGCTGACTCTGTTTGATCTTGCCACAGCTTTGTCAATGCTTGGCCATAAAGTACTTGATAAAGAATTTGATAATTTTCCCCGCTCCTGATCTGAAGCTCATTGGTCTATAATTCCTTGGTTTTTCTGTATCTCCCTTTCTGAGTATTGGAGTGGCAGTAGCTGCCCTCCAATCTGCAAGGGCTGTACCAAAATCTAATGAATCCTGACAACCAAAGCATCCACTATTTCTAGAACCATTTCCTTAAGTACTCTGGGATATAGATTTATCAGGCCCTGAGAATTTATCGGGTTCAATCCCCTCAATTTCCCAGCAGCATTTCTCTATTAATATTGACCTCCTTCAGTTCTTCCCTCTCACTAAGTCTTGCATTCTCCAGGATTTCTGGCACTTGATTTGTATCTTCGAGTCAGAGAGTCCTACAGCACAGAGAGAGGTCGTTTAGCCCAAACTGGTCCATACCGACCAAAATGTCAACCCATGCTAGCCCCATTTCCCTGCATTTAGTCCCCACCCTTCTAACCCTTTCCTATCCATGTATTTGTCAAAATGCCGTTAAATGTTGTTAACGTACCCACCTCAACCACTTCCGCTGGCAGCTCATTGCATACGCCTGCCAGCCTCTGTGTAATCAAATTGCCCCTCAGGTTCCCATTTGTACTTTTCCCCTCTAACGTTAAACTAATGGCATCTAATCCTCGATTCCCCAACCCTGGCAAAAAAGACTGAGTGTATGCCTCTCATAATTTTGTACAAGATCCCCTCTCAGTCTCCGAGACTGCCAAGAAAAGAAGTTCGAGCTTGTTCAGCCTCTCCTTATAACTCAGTCCACTGAATGCGAGCAACATCCGTATAAATTTCTTCTGCACTCTTTCCAGTTTAATAACTTCCTTCCTCGAGCAAGATGACCAAAACAGAACATATGCTCCAACTGCAGCCTCACCAATCTCCTGTACAACTGTCGTTTTTTGTGAAGACAGAACTAAAGTATGTTTACAATTGTTCAGCTGTTTCGTTGTCCTTTGTGAAACATTTCCCCAATTTCCATCTGTAGGGATCTACATTTGTCTTCATCAATCTCTTTCTCTTCACGTACTGTAGAACCTCGTAGTGTCAGTCTCCATGTTCCCTGTTAGCTTACTTCCTTTTGTACTGTGTTTTCCCATCTTCATCAACCCTTTGGTCCTTCTTTGCTGAATTCAAAACTGCTCTCAAACATCAGACCTATTATTTTTCTTGGCCAATCTCTATGCTTCTTCCTTCAATTGGATGCTATCTAATTTCCTTTATAAGCCATGGATTGGCCCTGTTACCCATTTTGCTTTTGTACCAGACAGGAATAAATAGTTGTTGCAGCTCCCCCATGATTACCTTGAATATTTGCCAAGGCATATCTACTGTCACACCTTTAAGCAACTTCCACTAATCTATCAACGCCAACTCATGCCTTATATATCTTCATAGTTTCCTTTATTAAAATTCAGCACACTCGTCTCCAAATCAGCTGGCTCACTTTCCATCTTGATAAAAAAGATGTATCATGTCATGGTCACTCATCCCCAAGGAGTCTCACGCAGCTGGATTGGCAATGATTCCCCTTCTCATTACACAGTACCCAGTCTAAGATGGCCTGCTCTCTAGTTGGTTCATGCACATGTTGGTTAAGAAAACCATCCCATATGTACTCCAGGAATTCCCCTTCTTAGACTTTGTGGCTAATTTGATTTGTCCAATCTAGATGCAGGTTAAAATCACCCATGATCACTGATGTCTCCATATCACATGCTTGGCTATTTTTTTGTTTAATACTATTCCAACATGACCACTGCAGTCTGGGGGTCTCTGGATGACACCCACTAATGTTTTTTGTCCCTTGGTATTTCACAGCTCCACCCACACAGATTCCACATTGTCGAAGCTAATGTCCTAAAAAGAGATGAACAAAAATACATGACCAGGAATGAGATATTTTTGCTCAAATATTGATCTTGGTTTGATGCTAATTAGCCTTGTCGACTTTCAATGAATTGCTTCGTAAAATCTGGGACCGCCAGCAGAAGGTGATGAGCTAGAACAGTTGTGGAATTGCTTTCTTAGTAAATGAACATAAATACATTTTGTTGAGATTTTCACAGTAAATGCAATGACAGTGCTTCTCCAGCAGTTGGAAGTAAGGGCTGATAGTAGATCCTTCACCCTACACCTTCACTCATAAAATGTTAAGGCACACAAATATTGGCTGAGGCAACTTAGTTTAACATCATTTATTGAAAAAAATGGTGGAGTCTTTAAAAAGGGATGTTATAGCAGAAAACTGAGAATGGCTTTACAAAATGGAAATCTTGCCTGATAAAAGTATCGGAATTCTTGGAGAAAATGGAGGAAACCGTGAGTGTAATATGTTTTGATTTTCTGAAGGTGTTTAAAAGCACCCATGCATAAGATTACAGAATAAGGAAGGAGCCTTGGCTTTGGAGGTACTGTATTAACATGGAGAGAGGATTTTTGAAATCCCAATCAGAAATGTTTGATTAAGTGTTTTATTTTACAGGATGCCAACCTGTGGAGTACCACATAAGTCTGTTCTGGGGACAAAAAAAAATTACAAAGTATTTTGGTGACTTAGATGAGGAAAGTGAATATATTGTAGGCAAGTTTGTGAATGACTCAAAAATTGGAGCGGAGACAAGTGGTGAATATGACACAAAAAGAGGTTTACGGAGGGATACAGATAGGACAAGAGAGTGAACAAGGAGCTTTGCATAATAATGTAATGTGGATGAAATAAATGAGAACAGACATAAACCGTGAAGTTATGCATTTTAACAGGCAAGATAGAGATTGAATTCAGAAATCTACAGGGAGTCTGCATCTCCGAACCACAAAAAGTTAACTTTTAATTTCAACTGTCAATAAGATGGCAAATGTCATGTTGGGGTTTGTTTAAAAACGAATGGAATATTGAGATTAGGAACAGTCAGAGCAGCTAATGTGTGGCTGAGGAGCTGGTGCAGTGGTTAGGATTCCCATTTTTCAATTATTGGGATCTCTTCAGGGATAGGAATGACCGATATAAGAGGGATCTGAATTGGAAGGGGACAGATATTCTTGTGGGGAAATTTGCTAGCAGTATGCTGAAGGTTTTAAACCAGTAAGGGGGATGGTGGGAACCAACAAGATCGTGAGACAAGAGAAGTGTTTGAGGTGAGATATGGTGAGCAGTTCTAGGGGTCAAGGCAGAAAACAGTTTGACAAGTGCGAGGGAAGGCTGCGAAACTGCATTTACTTTTATGCAAGAGGCCTAACATGTGAGACAGATGAACATAGGGCATAGATGGGAATGTGGGACAACGATATCATTACCATTACAGAAATGTGGCTCAGGGATGAACAGGACTGGCAGCTTAATGTTCCAGGATATAGATACAATAGACAATAGACAATAGACAATAGATGCAGGAGTAGGCTATTCAGCCCTTCGAGCCTGCACCGCCATTCAATATGATCATGGCTGATCATTCCCAATCATTATCCTGTACCAGCCTTATCTCCATAACCCTTGACTCCACTATCTTTAAGAGCTCTATCCAATTCTTTCTTAAATGAATCCAGAGACTGGGCCTCCACTGCCCTCTGGGGCAGAGCATTCCACACAGCCACCACTCTCTGGGTGAAGTAGTTTCTCCTCATCTCTGTCCTAAATGGTCTACCCCGTATTTTTAAGTTGTGTCCTCTGGTTCGGCACTCCCCCATCAGCGGAAATATGTTTCCTCCTGCCACAGTGTCCAATCCTTTCATAATCCTATACGTTTCAATCAGATCCCCTCTCTGTCTTCTAAACTCAAGGGTATACAAGCCCAGTCGATTCAGTCTTTCCGTGTAAGGCAATCCTGCCATTCCAGGAATTGACCTCGTGAACCTACGCTGCACTCCTTCAATAGCCAGAATGTCTTTCCTCAAATTTGGAGACCAGAACTGTACACAGTACTCCAGGTGTGGTCTCACCAGGGCCCTGTACAGCTGCAGAAGCAACTCTTTGCTTCTATACTCAATCCCTCTTGTTATGAAGGCCAGCATACTATTAGCCTTCTTCACGACCTGCTGTACCTGCATGCTTGCCTTCATTGACTGGTGGACAAGAACACCCAGATCTCTCTGAACAGCCCCTTTACCTAATTTGATACCATTGAGGTAGTAATCTGCCTTCCTGTTCTTGCCACCAAAGTGGATAACCATACATTTACCCACATTAAACTGTATCTGCCATGCATCTGCCCACTCACCTAACTTGTCCAGATCACCCTGTAATCTCCTAACATCCTCATCACATTTCACCCTACCACCCAGCTTTGTATCATCAGCAAATTTGCTAATGTTATTGCTGATACGATAGAATGTATAGAAAGAGGAGCAAGAGAGGAGATGGAGTGGTGTTTTTGGTTAGAAAGAACATTACAGCTGGATGTAGAGACGATATGTCTTGGAGACTGCCCAGTGAAGTTATATGGATGAAAGATAAAAATAAGAAAAGGTGACGACCTTACTGGGATTGTAAAACGGACCTCCTAATAGTTAATGGGAAATTTACAAGCGATTATGCTATCTGTAAGAAAAAACGGATAATGGTCGTGAATTTTAACATTCCAAACAGAGTTTGGGGTAGTGTTAAGATCTTGGAATGTGGAGAAATTGGTTAAGTGTGTACAAGAAAATATTGTTATTCAATATGTGGATGCACCTACTAGACAGTTCGCAATACTTGACCTTCTGTTGGGAACCAAGGCAGGGCAAATGACTGAGGTGTCCATAGGGGCACGCTTCAGGGAAAGTGATCATAATTCTACTGGTTTAATAATAATGATGATAAAGGATAGAATTCATTTAAAAATGATAAGTTTCAAATTAGAGTGTGGCCAGTTTCGTTGGTATTAGACATTGGGAAGTTGGTTGGGGGAGGTTATTCACAGGTAAAGGGACGGCTGACAATTGGGAGACCTTTAAGAATGAGACAATGAGAGTTCAGTGATGGTATGTTTCTGTTTGTGTGAAGGGCAAGGCATTGGAAAAGCTCAATGATGAGGGAAATTGCAACTCCTGTCCAGAAAATGAAGGGGGCATTCATCAGATATCGACAGCTGTGATTGAGTGAATCCTGAGAAGGGTATAAGGGCAGTCAGAGTATACTTAAACAGGAAATCATGAGGGAAAAAAAGGTGACATAAAATTGCTTTGGCAAATAGAATTTAGGAGAATCCGAAAAGATTCTAAAATTATTTTAAGGTTAAAAGAATAACTAACGAGAGAATACAGCCCTTAAAGATCAACATGGCTTTCCATGCATGGAACAACAGGGGATGGCTGGAACACTAAGCAAATATTTTGCATCAATATTTACAGTAGACAGGAGCATGGAAGCTAATAAACTTGGGAAATAAATAATGTGATCTTAAAATGAGTTCATTTTACAGAAAAGGAGGTGTTGGAGGTCTAAAGTAGAAAAATGGAAATAAATCCTAGAAACCTGATTAGGTGTTTCCCAGAACTTTGTGGGAAGCTAGGGAAGAGATTCCTGGACACTTTGCTGAGATATTTGTATCGTTGATAATCATAGATGAGATGCCAGAAGACTGGAGAGTGACTAATGTGGCAGCATTATTGAAGAAAGTTGCATGGAAAAGAAGGGGAACCATAAACTGGCTAGTCTTTCACGCCAGAGATGCTGCCAGACCTTCTGAGTATTTCCAGCAGTTTCTGCTTTTGTTTCTGATACACAGCATCCACAGTTCTTTCAGTTTTTATTTCGTAGTCAGAGAGCATTACTTTTTGAATTGGAGGCCTGTTAGAACATAACAACATCCGAACATAAGAAATACAATCAGGAAGAGGCCATCTGACCCCATGAGTCAGCTCTGCCTTTCAATAATATCGTGGATCATCTTTCAATGGACTGAGACTCCATTTACCCACCCGCTCACTATAACCCTTCATTCCTTTACTCTTCACAAATCTATCTTCACCTTTAAAACATTCAACAGGTTAGCCTCAGCTGCTTCACTAGGCAGGGGATTCCAGAAATTCACAACCCTTTGGGTGAAGACGTTGGCTTGACCAGCTCTCCTTAGTAGCCACACACGCAGATGACAAGCAACATGAGTTCGACTGGGACAACACTACTATTATAGGACAAGCCAAACAGAGAACAGCCAGGGAATTCCTAGAGGCATGGCACTCATCCACAGATTCTATCAACAAACACATCAACCTGGACCCAATATACTGAGCACTGCAACGAACAGCTGGAACTGACAACCGGAAGTGGCAGAGACAAATCAATATAGATACCGGAGGAAACGTCACAGAAGCGCTTCACAGGAGGCTCCCAAGCACTGAGGATGTCACCAAGACAGGGGAAGAAACGTTTGCAACACAAATTCCCAGCTCGGCAAACAGAACCACAACAACGAGCACCCGAGCTACAAATCTTCTCCCAAACTTTGAGCCTCCCTGCTTCTGTCTTATCTATCCCATATATAATTTTACAAACCCGATCCCCCATTCTTCTGAATTCCAATGAGTATAATCCCAGTCTGCTCAATTTCTCCTCGTAAGCCCACCCCCTCATTTCCAGAATCAACACAGTCAACCTCCTCAGTAAACCCAACCCCAGTGCCATCTCATGTAAGGCGATGAAGAATGTACAGAGTACTCCAGGTGTGGCCACACCAGCGCCCTATACAGCAGCAGCTCCTAATTTAAAACTCTATCCACTGGCAATGAAGGACATTATTCCATTTGCCTTCCTAATTAGCTGCTGTATTCGCAAACCATACTTTTGTGTTTCATGCACAAGAACACCCAGGCCCCCCTGCACAGCAGCATTCTGTAATTTTTCACCATTTTAAAGTAGTCCACTTTGTTATTGTTCCTACCAAAATGGATGACCTCACGTTTACTAACGTTGTACTCCATCTGCCAGACCCTTGCCCACTCACTTAGCCTGTCTATATCCTTCTGCACACTTTGCCCTATCACTCATTTAAGTGGCTTCTGTGAATTACAACACACTACACTTGGTCTCTAACTCGAAGCAATCTATCTGAATTGTAAACAATTGCAGTCCCAACAATTGTAAATAATTGCTGTCTCAACACTGATCACTGAGACACATCACTAGCCACTGATTGTCAACCAGAAAAATACCCATTTATCCCCAATATTTGCATTCTGTTAGTTAACCATTCTTCTGTCCATGCTAATGCATTGCCCGTAACACTGTGCATCTTTATCTTATGCAGCAGCCTTTTGTGCAGCACCTTGCTGAATGCCTTTTGGAAATCCAGATACACCACGTTCACCAGTTCCCCATTGTCTACCACGCTCGTTATAATCTCAAAGAATTCCAATAAATCAGTTAAAGATGACTTGCCTTTCATGAACCCATGCTTCATTAAATAAATGTAGGTGTTGCATTTTTGTAAGGCAAACCAGGGCAGGACTTACACAATAAATGGCTGGGCCTTGGGGAGTTTTGCTGAGCAAAGAAACCAAAGGGTGCAGATGAATCATTCCTTAGAAGTGGAGTTGCAGGGAGACAGGGTGGGGAAGAAGGTGGTTTGGCACGCTTTCCTTCATTGGTCATAACATTAAGTGTAGGAGTCGAGATGTCATGTCTCAGCTCTACAGAACGTTTTTGAGGCCACATTTAGAATTATTACAGACAAATCTGGCTGACCATTTCTATGAAGGATTTTGTGAAACTTGAGGGGGTGTAGAAAAGATTTCCAAGAATGATGCTGGAACTGGAGTGTTTAAGGTATAAGGTGAAGCTGAATAGACTGGGGCTTTTCTTTTCCCTGCATTGAGAGGAAAGGAGGCTGAGGAGTGGCCTGAACAAGACCTATAAAATCATGTGGGGCATTGATATGGTGAATAGCCAAGGCCTTTTTCCTCAGGTGGGAGAGTCCAAAACTAGAGGACAGCGGATTAAGGTGAGAAGAGAAACGTTTGAAAAGAACCTGAGGGATAACCTTTTCACGTGTATGTATGGTTAAAGCTGCCAGTGGTAATGGTGGAGGCGGGTTTAATTAGTGCATTTAAAAGGCAGCTGGATGGGTGTATGAACAGGTAACATTTAGAGGAAGATTGGCCAAATGTTTGGCAAGTGGAACTCAGTCAGATTGGGATGTCTGGTCAGTGCAGTTGGACCGAAGGGTCTGTTTCTTTGCTGGATATCTGTATAACTATAATCTTTGTTAAAACTGAAAAAAACCTCTATTCTTACCACAGCTGGAATACTGTGAATTGTTCTTTGGACTCATATCACAAAGAAAAGGTACACTGGAATGTGAGACAATCCACACGAGGTTGAGTCGACTGATCCTGAAGATGCAGGGACTGTCTTGAGACTAAAGCTTGAGTCGTTTGGGCCTATACTCAATGGAACATAGAAGATTCAGTGGTGACATTCTGAAACATCTATTATTTTCAGGAAACTATGGTGTAAATGCAGAAATGTTGTTTTCCGTTGTGGGAGAGTTTCGGACCAGGGAGTAGAATCTCTGAATTAGAGGTCACAAATTTCAGGCAGAAGACAATTTTGTCTCCCAGAATGTTGTGAATCTGTGGAATTCATTTCCACAGAAGACTGTCGAGATTTGGTCATTTAGTATTTCGAAGGCTGAAATGGACAGGTTTTGATTTGGTAATTGAATCAATGCTTTCTTTTAAAACGCTGGAAAGTGGAGGTGAGGATTATCAGTTCAGCCATGATGTCATTGTTTGGAAGACCAAACTCCATTGGCTGAATAAGCTGCTTCTGGTTCCCTATCATTGACCTTTGCTCTAAGTTACTCTTTTCAGAATTATGTAGGCCTCATTTAAATTTCATGTTTGAAGCCCAGCTGCTTCAATCTCTCCTCATCATGAAAAAAGACAGGGATCATCTTTCTCCCTGTTTGATGGCATTGCATTCTGCCTCGAATGCAGTGACCGCATTTATAGTCATAGAGTCCTCCAGTTCTGTTGAATATTTGTCAAACACAACCACGACTGTCACAGAAAAGGTTAAAGACAAATCAAAACTACATTTAAACTACCATATCAAGCACACGGTCGGCATGTGTTGCATGGAATAGACACGTATTGCATATTAAAGCTCTCTCAGCACTCATCCATTAAACACTGTAAGGGTTGTTCATAGATGATTTGCGTATGTGCCTGTAGATGATAATCTGCTTGTATAACAAAGTTTCGGTGCATAGTGTCGTTCCCTTTTTATTCTGATATCAAGCATTTCAAAATCAGAAAGACAGTGGATAGGAGTCCAAGCCCCTTTACACGGCTACATCAAATGTTTTCTGTGATTGTACAGCTCATGTAATGGGCTGGGTAAATCTCCCTCTATATTGTGCTGTCCAATGAAATCATGTCAAACATATTTTGGTTTAGACATAGAGTAGAGCTGCGTCCAGGATTCCCTAAAAAAACCCTCCCAGAGTAGGTACAACACAGAGTCGATACCTCTACAATATTAAACATTCCATAAGATGTGCAGTAAAGGTTAATTATTGTCTAAATAAGCATTGCCCTGAACCATTAAACATTCCTCAGTCAAGAATAATACTGCTGAGATACAATGAAAACGCTATCACAGTCTTGCTGCCTCATTCCTATCAAGCATTTCCAGATCACTCAATACTCAGACAGATTTTTGAGAAAACCTTGACTCAAATCTCTCTAATGAAATGGATGAATGTGGCTGAGAGGATATGTTGGTGAGGTGTTGGCTTCAGGTTATTAAGGAAAACATCGTCCGATTGTGGAGAGGCAAAACACGGCATCAGATATAAAGAAAAAAGGGGAGAAGGCAGGAGGGGAAGAGAGAAAAATAGAGATAGAAATATTAGCTGTGCCAATGTATCTCTGAATTATAGACTTTTGACTAAACATGACAACTGATACCTCTGTCATTCAACAATCATACAACTTATGTATTAAAAAGTCCTAACATCAATTAGTATTGGAATCCATTGAGTTATTTGCATTTTTTCCACAATTCGTGTGCTGTGCTTGTGGGGAAATATAAATTCGGGTTTTGTGGTTCTGTAATCTATTCTGAGAATTCTATTTCTGTGTTTATTTACATAAATGCTTAATTGGCTTCAAGGAAGTGATGATGACAGCAAAGCCAGATGAACAAAGTGATTTGTTGGTAAGAATCAAATCGAAACAAGTATATTTTAAGAATATTGACCATTTGTAGAAATGAATACAAATTTATGAAGACGAATTGCAACAGATTTTATTTATTGAAAACTTTTATTTAGGTTAAAAATTCAGTGCTGAAAATTCTGCAATTAAACTTCAATGTTGAACTGGATCTACTCTGAATGACCAATTATTTATATTGTAGTCCGTTTAGACGGTGCAACATCACTCAAAGTGTGTGTTAGAACATTCACGTGAAATACTTGAAATGAAATTAGGAACTGCCGCAACAATTACATTTAATTGATATAGTTGTTGTGAGGTTTTGTTACACGTATTATTTTCTGGTTAGGGTCAGCGATGAGTCCCTACCCCCAATTGCCCATTGAATAACTTGCTAAAGCCACTTCAGAACACAGTCAATTACTTCCCAGTGGGTCTGGAATCTCATGTCAGCCAGACCATGGAAAGGTGACAGATGCCTTGGCATTCGTGCAGCAGCTGTTTTTGTATTTTTTCCATTGACTCGGGCTACATGGTCACCATTTGGCTCTCTTTCCGATTCCAGGATTTCTTTAAATTCAAATTTCACTCTGGGCAAACGATGGTATTCCAAAACCTGGCCATTCAACATCAAACTGTAGTTCGAGAATCCTGGTCTCATGATATCACCACTGTGATCCTAATATTGGAAATGCACAGAAAGCACAGAAATGCAATAAATCTGACACTTTACTTCATGAATAAATATTGGAGTGCAATACTGGCAAGAACTCTTTTGCTGTTCACAGCAACACCACAGGAGACTTTGCATCCAATCATCAATCTTAAATGTGTACCGGACTCTGTCTGAACAGCCTGACTCACCATAATTTGCATTTTTTAATTCTGCACTGACTTATGAAAAAGTTAGTCACATATCCCAAGAAGGTGGTCATCAGCTACCTTTTTGAAGGCCTGCCATCTTACTCGGCTAATTATGGTTGATCTTTCTTCAGCTTTATTACAACCAAATGGCTTCTCAGTCGAGACTGTAGTGCTGGAAGAGTACAGCAGGTCAGGCAGCATCCGGAACAGGAGAATCGGCGTTTCAGGCATGAGGCTTTCATTAAGATACCTGATGAAGTTGTTATGCCTGGAACGTTGATTCTCCTGCTCCTTGGATGCTGCCTGACCTGCCGTGCTTTTCCAGCACTACACTCTCAACTCTGATCTCCAGCACCTGCAGTCCTCACTTTCTTAGCCAGGTTCGGCACAGGAAAGGAACCATCGCCTTTTTGTTGAACAGGTAGGCAGGCCAGGTTTGAAAGTCACACATCCTCCTCTGAAGGACAATACTGAACCATGTAACATGTTTCAAAACTTTGGTATGTCTGTGATTATCATTCATTACCCCAGCATTTTTATTTCATACTCTTTCATTAATTGAAGCTACCATGGTACAGATTGATTCTGGAACTTTGCTCCAAACCTTTGGATTGCTTATTACATACCTATAGTGCCTCCTCAACCACTTTCTCAAACTGTCATGTTAGCTTGAATGATTTTTTTTTATTGACTCCTGGAACACGGTGTTTGCTTTCAGTTGTCTGTAGGTGTCCTTCAGACGATGGCAGAAAGCTGCCTTTCTGAAATAACATGTTCCAAAATGGCCTGAGGAAGGGAGTTCCAGATTTTGACCCAGTTACAGTAAAGGATCGATGATATATTTCCATGTCAGGAGTGGTTTAGAGAGGAGCTTACAGTGGTGCTGTTCCCAAGTATCTGCTATTCTTGTCCATCGAGATGCAAGTGGTCGTGGGAAGGTACTGTCTAAGAAGTGGCTAAGTTTCTGCATTGCAGTATTTTAGATAGTGCATATGGCAGGTATGACTGAAGAAGGGCTTATGCCTGAAACGTTGATTCTCCTGCTCCTTGGATGCTGCCTAACCTGCTGCGCTTTTCCAGCAACTCATTTTTCAGCATACGGCTGGTACTAAGCATCAGATATGGAGTCAATGGACGCTTGTGGATGTGCTGCTGATCAAGTGGGATGCTTTGTCCTGGACAATGCCTAACTTCTTGAGTGCAGTTGAAGGTGCTCCTATCCAGTCAAGGGGTGAGCTGTGCTATTACTCTCCTGACTTCTGTCTCTTAAATAGTCAATTGGCTTTGCAAGTCAGAAGGGTGAGTTACTCGCTGCAGTATTCCTCACCTCTGTCATTTTGTTACAACCATTGTATTTATATGGAGTGTCCAGCTCAATTTCTAATGAACAATAAAACCCAGGATGTCAATGGTGAGGGACTCAGTGATGGTAACACTATTGAATATCAAGGGGTTTTGGTTAGATTCACTCCTATTGTCAATGGTCATTGTCTCGCAGTTTTGTGGTGTGAATGCTATTTGTCACTTGTCAGCTCAAGTCTGGATATTGTCCAGATTTTGTTGCGTTTGAATGTGGACTGAGGAGTCACAGAAAAAGTGCTAGATCAATGCAGATTTCACTTCTGACCTTCTGATGGAGGGAAGGTCATTGCTGAAGCAGCTGAACATGATTGGGCCAAGAACACTTTCTTTAGGAACTCCAACAGAGATTTGCTTTGGCTGAGACGACTGACCTCTAACAAGCAGAGCCATCTTCCAATGTGGGAGGTCTGACTGCAGGCAGCAGGGAGTTTGTCAACTGATACCCATTGAATCTATTTTTGCTAGGACTCCATAATATCACACTCTGTCGAATGTGACTTTAATGTGAAGGGCTGTCACTCTACCCTCATTTCTGGAATTCAGTTCTTTGTCCATGTTTAACTCAAGTCTGTAATTCAGACATGAGCTCAGTAGGCCTTGTGTAACCAACATTTTATGTCACGAGCAGGTTATTGCTGAGCTCGTGCTGCTTGATAGCACTGTGGAAAGGACTTTCCTACACCGAACTCATGATTGAGCATGGACTGATGGGGCAGTAATTCACCAGGGTGGTTTGACCTGTTTTCTGTGCCCAGGACATACCTGGCCTATTTTCCACATTGTCCATGCCAGTGTTGTAGCTGTACCGGGAGTGCCTTGGCTAGCACAAGTCATCAGTATTATTGTCAGAATTTTGTCAGGCTCCATAGCATTTGCAGTAACCAGTGCCACTCGCCCAACAGTGTCTTGATTTCACGTGGAGTGAAGCGAATTCTCTGCTGACAGGTATCTGTAATATTGGTGATCTATGGAAGATGCTGAGATGGATCAGACAATTGGCACATCTGGCTGAAGGTTGCTGTGAATGCATCAGCCTTAACTTTTGCGCTGATGTGTTGTTCTTTCCAAAGCAGAGCGAGGGAATATCTGTGGAGCCTTTTCCTTCAATGAGTTGTTTAATTATCAACCTTAATTCACGACTCGATGTGGCAGCACTGTGGGCTCAGACCCCAGCTTCCTGAATTAATGGTCTAGCCACAATATCGAGGAGAAAGTGAGGACTGCAGATGCTGGAGATCAGAGCTGAAAATGTGTTGCTGGAAAAGCGCAGCAGGTCAGGCAGCATCCAAGGAGCAGGAGAATCGTCGTTTCGGGCATGAGCCCTTCTTCAGGATTCCTGAAGATCGCTTATCCTTTGTATTTTGTCGATTCCAACAATACATCATATATTCGCTTAAATTGTTAGTCTCGAAAATGCTTTACTTCACAGACTTTAGGATATAATGTTCTGTTTTCAATTCTTCTTTCCAACAGGCAAGGTAATTGATGTCACATTGGCTTTCCTCCTCATTAATTGCAAAACCAAAACGTTTTTCACCTCATCTTTTAACTTACTGATCAAAATTGCTCCATTCTAGACTAGACCTTTCATATACGCTGCAAACATCAAAGGATCCAGCACCAAGTCATATAATAAGCCACTGGACACAAGATGTCTTCACAATGACTACCTTTGAACATTACCTTCTGCCAACAAATAAACCTTCGATGCATTTGCCAAACTGCACCAGATCCCATGAACCCTTACCTTATTGAAGATGCAAGATCTGGTCAAAAACCTGATTGAAGTCAAGAAGAATTACATCCACTTTTTACACCCGATGTCACATCTCATTGCCTCTCCGGAAAACAGAATCAACCACTTCCGATATGATATCAATTCCACAGGGTCAAGAACAAACAGACAGATTGCAGTGGGTCTCAACATTGTATTTAATTCCATTCCCATTTTCCAGAATGAAACAGAAGAGACACAAGATTATTTCAACTAGAGTAAATTATCTGTCAGAGAGATAAGAAGAGTTACCATGCTGAATTTTATTGCTTAAACTTTACTTTTCCAACTTTTAATGAATGCTGTCTCTTAGATTTACTTATTAACTTCCCTCAAGCTTTCTACTTTTAAACATAGGTTTATGAGCGAAACTACATATTGTCATTTAGCTCCTCTCACCTGGTGATAAATCTTCTTATCTCTCTGACAGATAATTTACTCTAGCTGAAATAATCTTGTTTCTCTTCTGTTTCATTCTGGGAAATGGGAATGGAATTGAATACAATGTTGAGACCTACAGCAATCTGTCCGTTTGTTCTTGACCCTGTCAGTGTGTGTTCACCCTCCGAGATAGGAAGACTGTTTGTGCTGATAATACCGAAAGTAGCGCCTGATGGATCATTCTCAGCTGGCGCACAACTTCCTGTTTCTATGTGCCAGCAGCAAGCCACACATCTCACTTCTGATCAGAAAATAAACCCAGGGGATGCAGTCTGGCGGAAACATCTGCCAATGTGGCCTATATCAGGACACAGAGTGTGAAGCGATCACATCGAAGTGACATTTGCAAATCGACCTTTCGATCTCTGTTTCATGGTCTGATTCCAGGACGTCATTGGACGAGTCTCTCGACCATCTAACAAGCTCATTCGATTCACTAACGTCTGGAACATATCGACGTGCACCTTGTCATGTCTTTGATCTTGTACTCCTTGTTACTCTCTCTTCAGATTTAATGTTCCCAGTTTTTGATTCTGCCTTCTAATCCATCACCTCCCCAGCCGAATACATTCTGTTTGATCTGTTTCCTAAATTTTGATCAACTAAACAAATAATACAGTTTTGTACAGACAGGTATGTCGGTGTGTCAGATTAACAGAATCAATATATGGAGAGATCACCTTGGCTGTATCTAACTCTGACCGACATGGAATTCCAATAAACCACAGTTTCAAACTTTGCAAATCCTCTCTCTTTGAAAGAGCTTGTTCTAACGGTTAATTATTTTCTTGATTATTTCAGAAACTATGACTAAAAATCACTATTTTTAACAAAGTTTCAAATATTATTAAAAGTTGCAGCACTGGCATTTCCTACAGCGAGCTTTGTGGTGTTTAAATGTTCTGGTCAAAATTTGCTTCAAGCAGAAGACCTAATCATTGGTTTCTCCGAGTTCCCAGCCATTGCACTTGCAGTTCCATAATAACTGCAAGCTATTGAAAAGCCCCAGAATGAACATAATGTCCAGGCCCTGTACACATCCAAACGCCATGATGTAGACCTCGAAGATCTCCAGTTCTTCCTGTCACGCCAACCCAAGCAGTACATGCTCAACCTCAACTACATTTCCTTTCAATCCTCCCACTTCCTCCAAACGAAAGGGGTAGCCATGGACACCTGTATGGACCCCAGCTATGCCTGCCTCTTCATCAGATATGTGGAACAGTCAATCTTCCACAGCTGCACTGGTACCATTGCCCACCTTTACCACCACTACATTGATGACTGTATCAATGCCACCTCATGCTACCACTAGGAGGTTGAACAGTTCATCAACTTTAATAAGACCTTCCACCCTGACCTAAACTTCAGAGGGACCATCTCGGACACCTCCCTCCCTTTCCTAGACCTCTCCACCTCTATCTCCAGTGACCAACTAAACATTTACTACAAGCCTTCTGACTCCCACAACTACCTGGACTACACTCTTCCCACCCGGCCTCCTGTAAAAATGCCATCCCTTTATTGTCAATTCCTCTGCCTCCACCGCAACTGCTCCCAGGAGGACCAGTTCCACCATAAAACATCCCAGATAACCTCCTTTTACAAAAATTGCAATTTCCCCTCCCATGTGGTCGACGATGCCCTTGAACCCCATTCCTCCAATCTCAACAGGGAGCCCTCCTGGTCCTCAACTTCCAATGCACCGACCTTGCATACATCATATCATCCTCCGCTGCTTCCACCACTTGTAAACAGACCCCATCACTCGGGTATATTTAGCTCCCTACCCCTATCTGCATTCCGGTGGCACCATTCCCTCCGCGACTCCCTCGTCAGGTCCATGCCCGTCCACCAGCCCACTCCCCACCCAATCACCTTCCCTTGCCACCACAGGAAGTGCAAAATCTGCATCCATATCTCCCCCTCACCTCCGACAAGGCCCCAAATGATCCAGAGAAATGTATCTATACTTCCACAAATGTCATCTGCTGTGTCTGTTCCACCTGATGTGGTCTCCTCTACATCAGAGAGACAGGACACTAACTTGCTGATCATTTCAGAGAACATCTCTGGGACACCCATGCCAACAACCCCACGGCCCCGTGGCTGAACACTTTAACTCCCTCTCCCACTCCACCAAGAACAGATCAGTCATATTCTGTTCATTTCCAATGAATAAATACAAAATAACCGAGTCTGAATTTGGGATGATATTAACAGGATTCATTTCGAACTAAGCATGAACAGATTATTTTGACATAACAGGTGGAGAGATTCACTTCCTGAAAAAGCAGGTCAAGTGATATAAGCTGGCACCAAACTGAGTTTGGTCAATACTGAGGCAAGAATACAGCATACAGTCTTGAGTGAAATAAATAAAGAAACTATCTTAACACCGGAACAAGATAGAGTTTATTAAATATGAACGAAGATGCAAGTATTTTAGGATATAATATAAAAGTGATTTATAGTATATTGAAATGCAAACAGAGATGTGAATTTGTGTCTCTACATTCATCCGAGCTAAATTAATCATTTCAGAAATGCCTTTGTTAAATTTCATGAATCATTCGTTGGTCCATTCACGAACCTTGTTAGGTCCTTGTTAAATTCTGAACCATCACCTTCCAGGTTCACAGTGGTTGCGAATTTCATGTTACAGCAAATTGGGAAGTTGTGCACTGTATGCCAATGTCTTAGTTAAAAATATCAGCAATCACAGCTCCAAACATTTACAAAATATCACTATGGATCTTCCTTGAATACAAAAAAAATTGTCCCTTTGATTAAGGATTTCTAAAATTTACTCCCATATCTGTTATGAAGGACGTTTTCAAATAACTTGAAGTGCAAATGGTTCCCATCAGTCGGAATACAGTAACATTTCATGTGTTACCCCACACAAAAAGAAATCAAGCAATATTCACGAGTTGCTCTTAGCAAGTCTATGATGGACTGTTTTATCAAACAAAATCATTCCCAATGTTGTGAGGGCTCGCTTGTCTTCTGTGCAATGGTCTGAATTTTGTGTCTGACTGCAGATGACACTGGCTGATCTGGGTATAAGTACAGTTTGTGCCTTTCACATTGTTAATGTATATTGCTGACTTTAGTTGAATAAAGTCATGTTATCCCAGGCATGGTCTGGCACCATTAATTTGACCATTAATTTCCACATCACGAGCCAGACTATCAGGTGGAGTGTATTGATTTCATTGAAACGAATGCTTGGAATCTTTCTGGTATGAAGAACCTCTGAACGAGACAAAGTAGGAAAGATGAATTTAGAGTAGTAGAAAATTTTCACGACAGAGAGATCACTTCGCCCATCGCACCTGTATCACGTGAAGACAGAGCCTTCCAGCAAACACCCAATTTATAGCATGTTGTCCATAACCCAGCAGGTGATAGCACTGTAAACATTCGGGAACATTGTGTAGGGTCTAATCCATTATGAACATAGATATGATCTCCAATGCTGTAAATCCTGGCTTCTGGGGAAAAAGTAGGGGCAGAACTGTATCAATATTCAAACAGTTGGTACAGCCCTGAGGAGCTAATAGGCCCATTTCTAAACGTTGTTTCTCAGAACATTTTGACAATTCTTGGCTTAATATCATTGTAAACTGACATGAAAAAAATGCAGACATATTCCCCAGAAATGCTGACAGCAACATACCTTTACTCAGCCAAGATCAGCAACATGAATTAAGAAAGTTTAAAAAAAAATTTCTTTTAACTGATTATCGACAACACGGATTTCACAAAGTGCAAAGTACAGAGGGAAATGGTGGAGGGTTGGGTGTGGGCGATGTTCATAGTTCCCTGATGTCTGGTTGCATTTGTAAGCAACAGATGAACCTGCGAACCAGATTCAGGATGGTATGGCAGGTATTTCAGCAGATATTGTGTACACGGCATTCTCCCATAAATCAGCAATGATACAAACATTTATTTTTGATGGTGTTTGAAGCCAAAGAAAATTGAAAAATATGGTGGGACAAATTCCTTTCATTTCTTTGAAGTGGTATCAAGGGACACTGTCTGTGGACCTGGGGTGGCAGGAGGATCTTAAACAGCAGAATGTGAGGGAACAGAACCACCGTTGGAAATCCAGATAGACTGGAACCTTTATCACTGGAGGGTGAGAGTGCGGGGTTGGGGGGGTGGTGACCTCATATAAGTTTATCAAGCCATGAGTGGAAAGGTGAATGGCTCTAATTGACATGATTCTTACTGGAAACGTACGAAGCTTTCATTTCAAAAATATCACATATCAATAAACTCCACCTGATATTCTGGCTAGTGATGTGGAAATTAATGGTCTAATTAATGGTGCCAGACGATGCCTGGGACAACACCTCTTTATTCAACTAAAGTCAGCAATATACATCAACAATGCGAAAGGCACAAACTGTACTTTTACCCAGATTAGTCAGTTTCATCTGCAGTCAGACACAACTTAAAATTCAGACCATTGCACAGAAGATAGACGAGCGCTCACAACAGTGGAAATGATTTTGTTTGATAAAAGAATCCATCGTAGACTTCCTCAGAGCAAATCATGTTAACAAACTAGTTAGTTTTTTGTGTGTGGGGTAGTGCACGAAATGTTACTTTAATCCGATTGATGTGAACCATTTGCATTTAAGAAGTTATTTGAAAACGTCTATCACAGTAGATACACGAGTAAATTTTACAAATCATTGATCAAAGGGGACAATCCTTTTTGGACTCGAGGAAGATCCATAGTGATGTTTTGTAAATGTTTGGAGCTGTGATTGTTTTCAATTTTTGACTAAGACATTGGCGAATTTTCCCTATGGTGGGGGATTTCAACAATAGGGAACATGTTTTTACAATGAGAGGAGAAAAACAAAACATATCAGAGACAAGTTTTTACACAGAGAATGGTTTTTGTGTGGGATGATCTTACAACCTTTGGAAGACATTTGGATAAGTAAATGAATATCAAATGTTTGGAAGGATATGGGCCAAGTACACACAGGTGGGATTAGTTTAGTTTGGGATTGTGACTGGCATGGACTGGTTGGACCAAAGAGTCTGTAACCATGCTGTATCACTACATGACTCTCTGACTATTTATCAATTTTTCTCAATATTAAACAGTGCTGTAGTGATCCTCGAATGAACTGTTGATGTTAAGGTTGTGTCTGAGACTCTGCGAATATTTCATTCAATGAGAGGAGGGACTAGGTCTCCAAGTTACACAACTGAAAAATAAACTTTCCTCCAGCATTGTTGCTGAGTCGATTTGTTTCTGAGGAGGTGGTGGTTATGGTTTGCAGTTTGCTTTCCACCAACTGGTCAACAGTGAGACAAAATATCTTTGATCCACTGCAGAAACTCCACCTGCTTCCAGTAAATGAAACTTGGATCTCAAGGACCTTTTCTGCAGTCAGTTTAATTGCTGCCAACTATTGTATCTGGCCTATTAAAGGGAAAATGAATCAACTAAAGTAAAATCCTACCAAACAAACGATATTTTCCCATTTACTCACAATGGATACATTTCACTTGGCACTTCTTCTTTAAAAAGGAAAGTCACTGAATACAGCATTCACTGTGTGACTGTCAGAAAACAGGACATTGAATGCAGTGACGTTCTGGTTAGTTCAGCCTGTTTACGGAGTATCTTTAAAGCTCCTGAATATGAAGTTAATGGATCCAAAATCCCACATTGCAGTAACATTTGTTATCATCTCAAAGTAAATTAGCAATATTGAATTGGTTCAAACTCACATCACTTGTTACACCATTCTCGGATTCATGCATCTCATTAAAACTGAGGGTAACAGCGAATTTTTACTGATTTTTATGAGTTATCTGCCCCTGTCAGAGCTATCAGTGAGCAGAGACATGTACTGTTTATAACCTACATCCGTGGTAATGATTATTGTAATACTCTCTAATTTAACCAAACATTTCTGATATACCCAGACTGTTAGATATGGATGTATGGACTGTGCTGTTCTAGTTCATTAGATGCTCTTTCAAAAGTTTACCTAGGTGTTATGTATCACTGCCAACTCACTTTTTGTTTCTCAGGCACACAGCTTTCCTTTACTATGCATTTTAGGGTCAGAGCAATTTGAAAAAAAAGATGCAGGGAGAGACATTCTGCAATGTAAGGAGGTGCTTCTAATCTCCGAGTCCAAACTGTTTAGTGACATACACTCACATTCTGAACATAATCACTTTAGACATGCTCCATATTAGGTTGCCGAAATTGAATTTAGAAACGCAGATTAGAAATGGTATGTTATTTGTAAAGTGAGAGAGACTTCGAGTGACAGCAAAAATAAAGTCACTAATTTTGTTGGTTAATAATATTATTGAAGTTCTTTTTAGCTTTATCTGCTTGTGGTGGAATGTAGAATTAAAGGGAGTTAACTTCTAATTAAATATTCTAAATATAATCACTTTGGACAAGCTCTGTGTTCAGTTGTCTAAATTGAATTTTGAAATGTTTAGTATGAATTATATGTTATTTTGTATTGGGACAGAGACTGGCAGTGTCCTGGGAAAACAAGCTCAATTGATTTACTAGCTGGTAATATGTTTGAACTTTGATTTTAGTTTTATCTGCTTGTGAATTAATGTAGAAATAAAGGGAGCTAACATCCGAATGAATTTGTTTTTTTTTAAACAAAATACTTGGAACTATCATGTGAAACACAACTGAAGCTACTCAATTTTACTTCCACCATTTAAATAAAAACACTCCCAAAGAAGCTATTCAGCAAAATAAATATCCCTAGATGTGTATATGTCCATGTTTCAGCGTAACCTCGTAAATACATGATCCCATGTGTTCAGGCTGTACAAGCTGAGACCAGGATCCAGTCTGAGCCTCCAGCAGGAAACCAACAGGCGGAAGCTGTAAACCTGCCCTTTCCAATGGCCATATAAATCCTGGGCACTAGACCCTAATTCAACACTCCTGGGTCGGCTCTGTTTAGAAAGATCTTGACAGAACCGCTTCCCACAAGTTATCAGAATGATTGTTTCGACAATTTTTCTCAGTTTATTCCTTACTTTCTTATCATGTGAGTGTTTTTTGTTCAAGTCTGTCTTTGTCACTGTCTCAATGCTAGTCTACCGCAGGAATGTAAAAGACTCAGCCATTATTTAATCTGTATTCATGCTCATGGTTTATTTGTTTTCTTTTTTAAAGGTGTCCAGTCGGAGATTGTTTTGACCCAGCCAGAGGCAGAGACTGGCCGTCCCGGAGGCAGCCTGAAACTGACCTGTAAAACCAGCGGCCTCGATCTTAGTACCAGCTACATGAGCTGGGTCCGACAGGTTCCCGGACAGGGTCTGGAGTGGCTGCTTTGGTACTATAGTTCATCCAGCAGTAACTATGCACCAGCGATTAAGAATCGAATTACTGCGTCCAAAGACAATTCAAACAACATTTTCGCGTTGGACATGGGGAACCTGAAGATTGAAGACACCGCCATCTATTACTGTGCAAGAGACCACAGCGAGAGGAACCAGGGCTGGACCCAATCAAAAACAGCTCGAGTGAACATTTTGTCAATTCCATCATAAACTGACGGTCAGTACGAGTTTTAAATGTAATTATACCAACTGCGATCTGAAGCAGACCTCAGGCTGCCTCTTACAAAACTATCAAAGAGGAAATGTACCATTTAAACTAGCAAACTGGTGACACAATGGGACAATGTTTTGGGCATGTCGTATGTACTGCTAACACTTACATCAATTAAATGCTCGGACAAAATGTTAGTTTTAATATATCTAACAGCTCAGGAAATCACTGCTAATTGTTATGTCAACTATGGCATTACTTCTAAACATGATCAGTACTAAATGGATCTTTCAAATGAAAATTGAGACCTAGAGTAAAGAACAGAGAATGAGTGTACTGGTCTACATCATTGTGATACTACAGTGGGCCACAGTGTTGTGCACAGCGACATCCTCATACAATAACCACTGACAAGTGATTATCTCAAATTGGTGATTTCTACCATAGCAGGAGCGAGAAATAATGTGAGATGCAATTTAAACACAATCCAGTCGTGCTAGTTTGTACAAATGTATAATTTTTTTCTCCCTTCTTCGTGTTGATTGTCAAGTTAAATGCAGACCAAACCTGGAAAAGTATTCCAAGCTTTCAAAATACAATGAAGAGTGAAAGCTGAAATAATGCACCAAATCATTCTTAGAGGAGTCTGAATCACTGCTTTCCAGGAAGTGAAGAAATTATCTGCATTTTTCAGTTTACAGTCTGTCATAGTATTTGACACAACATGTCTCACAGTGATATAACTGGAGTGACACAGCAATTATGATCAAAACAAAAACCTATTCAGCCTCGATTGTTTGGAACTAGTCAGTGATTACTTCTACAAACCGTCTTAACTTGCAGTGCAGTATTAATTCTGTGGGGTTTAATGCCAGTATCACTATTTAATTTGTAAAAGTGTTGGGTAATTATCGATACACCATTTGGGGATTTTGAGAATCAGCTCATGTATTACTCTGTGAAGTATAAAACAGTATTAAAATTTATCAAGAATGATCAGAATTCACTAGCGCAATTATGTGATGAAGATTTATTGTGACTTTATTTTGCCTGTGGTTCTGAAAATTTAAAATGATGGTAAATTTTTGATTTGTTTTATGCAGAGCTAGTTATTGTGTGACCCAGTCCAGAGAATGTAACACTGTGACTATCTTGATTTCTGGGGCCAAGGGACCATGGTGACAGTGAATTCAGGTAAGAACTATGAACTTTCATAGTGACTTTTTAAAAACTTTCTATTCATGTGACTAATTTCTGAATTAAATGAAACTCAGATTCTGTGCTGAGTTTGGTTTGGTTCGGATTGATTTTTGTTCAGACTGATTATCGACTTCAGTTAAGGCTCAGCAAATAGCTAAAATGGTGATGATGGCGTCAGTTGCTCCGTATATCTCTTTTTTTATCAGATGGGCATTCTGTGTGGCTGGGTTACTTGAAACACTAATGTCTCTTAAACAGTCAGCTATAAATAATGTTTAATGTCAGTGACTCACTGACTGTAAGTTTTATTGTCAACAACAAACGCTAAGAATTCAAAGATGTTTGAGACATTACCAAACATGATTAAAATATGCTAAAATATCATTATTCATTTCTTGAATATATGTTCTTACCATGATTATATTTTCTCATTTATTTTATTGATGACAAGCAGGTTAGAAACTGTCATAAAATTTTCTTGCGGTGCTATATTGCAATTTGTTGATTAGATTCTGAGTTGTTTTACTTGATTCTGCTGAATTGAGTTGATTGGATTTTGGCTTTGTTTTTACTTGGTTTTGTTGAAGTGTGTTGATTGGTATTTGAAATTATTATATTTGATTCTGTTGAAGTGAATTGGTTGGATTCTGATTATGTTTCATTCAAATCTGTTGTTTGAGTTGATTGGATTCTGATTTTATTTTCCTTGATTCTGTTGAATTGAGTTGATTGAATTCTTATTCAATTTGTGGAATTGATCAGCGTTTTCATGCTTTCTGTAATTAGTGTTTTCTTTCTGGTGAGGAGATTGTCTCTCTGGATTACTGTTCATTCCCAATATTTGTGAAGTTCTATTGTTTTTCATGAATCATTTCTGCATTTGTTCAACTTATATGACACATTTTTCTCTGCTTGATTGAAAACATTACATCCATTTGTAACGGTCTGAAAACCAACTTAAGGCAGAAACCCAGAAGTGTGAGAAATGAAAAAAATAAGTTTTTAATGCATTGAATTTTTTAAAAAAGAACTCAGTTCTAATTGGAAGCTAACTGAATTTTGTTTTGAGTAGCCTCATTCAAAATAAAATTTGGGACTAAAATCTGAAACTGCAGAATTGAACAGATTATGTAATTGAAACTAACTTAAAATTATAAATGCGATAATATTTGTCCATTCAGTAATTTTGTTTTGACCATGAAGTGATTAATCAATATATGCCTTCAACCGCTCTACTGTGTGCTGCACAGGATTGTCATGATCAAGAAGGGTGTGCAGGTTGGAAATAAATTGAACTGTTGCCAGAAATGTTACAGCTTTAAGTGTTAAGTCACCTCACAAACAAGGTTGCTGTTATGACTTGTTATTTCTATTCAATTTAATCATTAGTTTGCTTGATTCTGAGCAGCTTTGTTAGACTTCAATTTGGTTTTTTTTTGTGAGGTTACATCATGTTCTTGGTTCTGTTGAAAATGTTTGCAGAGCCAGTTCTGCTGCAAACACACCGTGTTGTGATCTGGTGATCGTTCATCTGTTGAGGAAGGACTGTGCTTGGGTAACATTAAATGTGTTATATTTGGGAAACCGTTTCTGGTTTCTACATTGTTTTGCAATGTTAACACGGTTGGTGACAGTGAACCGCTCCAGGTTCCTCATTCAATGCAATCAGCATGCGAGTTGAAATTTCATAAAGCCTATTATTAAGTGAAAGGCAAATCGCAAAGGTTTTAGAAATGAAGGGAAAACAGATACCTTCGGGCGCCATTTTAACTTAAAAGTAATAATTAAGGATTAATCTAATCCATGCTTTCCAATCCAAATTCAGAACTCCACTATATCTAGTTCAATCACAAGGTCTGTCTTTAAACTGTTTACAAGTCATAGAGAAATATAAATAGCATTTCAAAAATCTAATGTTCTAATAGTTCTTGATCTTGAGCAAAAATGCCATGACAGTGTTATAATTGATCAAGAAACACCTTTCAATTCCGCTGTACACTACATACATATTTTTCTGACTGGAAAAGATCATTGGCAAAGACCATTTGGAAATTCTGCACAATTCTATGAAGAACAGATCAGTTTCACTGCTTTGATCAGTTTCATACGTAACTTGAGTTAATTCATTGTTATGTCCCTGATTAAACTGGATTTGCAGGATAAAAAAAAAACATTAACTGAATTATTTAATCTGCACAGTGCTTTATGTGTTCCCAATCTGTGCATTTTAATTAAATAGTTATATTTTACAAAAAAATATCAACTGAAGAGTCATTCTTTCGGAAACAACTGCTATAGTGAATTATGTGACCAAGGACAAATTTTGAATTAATTAAAATAATCCACCCATGAACTCGTAGGGCAGCATGGTGGCTCAGTGGTTTGCACTGCTGCCTCACAGCGCCAGGATCCCAAATTCGATTCCACCCTCTGGTGACTGCCTGTGTAGAGTTTGCACATTCTCCCTGTGTCTGCGTGGGTTTCCTTCGGACGCTCCAGTTTCCAACCACAGTCCAAAAGATGCGCAGGTCAGGTGATTTGTGCAATTTAGCACAGCCATAGTGTTCAGGGATGTCTAGGTTAGAGTGCATTAGTCAGGGGTAAATATAAATTATGGGGAATGGGTCTGGTTGGGCTACTTACTGTTCAGAGGATCAGTGTGGAATTGTTGGGCCAAATGGCCTGTTTCATTACTGTAGGAACTCTACTCTTAAAACCATGGGAGTACTTGCTGCAAACGCAGAGAATTCATTTTACATCAATGTGTTCAGACGTGTGCAGAGTTCACAAATTTGCAGAAGACATGAACTAGAGGATAACGGAGCACATTGTTTATTCAGACACTGAAAATAGAGTAATATTTATTTTAATTAATATACTTGACCGATTTATTGCAATGTAGCGATCCGAAGGAATCTGCTCACATTTGTTAAGTGTGACAATCGTTTAGATTAGATTTCCTGCAGTATGTATCGGGCCATTTGGCCCAGCAAGTCCACACCGACCGTCTGAAGAGTAACCCACACAGACCCATTCCCCTACCCTATATTTACCCCTGACTAATGCACCTAAAACTATGGACAATATAGCATGACCAGTTCACTTGACATGCACATCTTTGGATTGTGGGAGGAAATCCACACAGACACAGGGGAGATTGTGTAAACTCCACATAGGCAGTCACCCAAGGCTGGAACCGAGCCTGGGTACCTGGATCTGTGAGGCAGCAGTGCTCACATTTACTTAGACATCTGTTAAAGCGGGCAACTCCAGACAGAAGCATGTTTTCAATTCATACCTTTTTAAACATTTTCGTTCATTAAAAGCAGTAAACAAGAAAATGACCTTGCCCTGATTCCTTCAACAGAAATACTTTCCACACTGGAATGCAGTATTGACTTTATGCAGTGCATACAAAATCTCCCCAGTTCAAGGAACGTTTTAAGAATATGTAAAAATAATTTAGAGAATAATCCATTGCCTCCGGATCTGTGCTTTAATTGGCGATATTTCCCACCTCAATCATTTTATTAAATACAATGACTTATTAAGTTTATTAACTCAGTGGTTATTTATGTTCATTGTGAACACATTCTCGTTCACATTAATCCACTGGTTAGTTCCTCTGAGGAATGTTCAAGTACAGTGAATATATTTGACGTGAGGAGTTGAACAATGTATCCTCTAGGATTAAGTCTGTTGTACAGTTTGTTTCAGTGCTATCTCTGACTAACTTGTCAACGGTCCTGACCATTTGTAAATTGTCCAATACGGATCCCTGAATCTCAGAGAGTTCAATTTCATCTCGCGCTTCAAAACCATTTTTATCGGCCAGAAATACAATATTCGATTAGGTGCCTCAGAATTGAGAGCCCTGACTAAGTTGTTCCAATCAAAACGAACGTTTCAGGAACAAAAGGCAGATAGCAAGAGTTTTGAAATTGGTTGTTGGCAACAAGAGATATTTGATTGAGTGAGGCAGATGGAAATATGCTGTATACTTTCTTTGTGCCTCAGTTATGCAGGACATGTTTCGTGGCACAATGTAGAATCAGAATGTTTTTGCATCTTATTATTTGAAAATCTATTATCAGCTTTTAATGTCACTGGCAACATTCATATTACACTTCAAAACATTTTAATCTTTTTCAGACTAAGTAGACCGTCTGGTGCAGCAATATTCACAGGGGAAAGAGGAAGGGAGTTCGAGGTTGGAATCCAGTGACAGTGAATTGATGGCAATACAATTCCTAGTTTTATTCCTTTGTAGTTCCCATAGAGTTTAAACAATTCGGAGCTGCTATTAAAGTATTCTTGGATAAATATTGAAATGTTCCTTTCATTGTACAAACATTCTGCAACAATTCCTGGTTGTTGGAAGGTGTTAATAACTAACATGGTTTATGTAATGTCAAAACAGGTGGGCTGTGTTCTCTGTGATAGTGTCGAGCTCATTGTGTTCAGGTCTGTTGTGATGTTGTGGTAGTGTCCCTGATTCTGTGCTAGGAGGCCTGTGTTCACTTACAACCTGTTAGAGAGGTATGTAATACCATCTCTTATCAGGTTACTTCAGTGCAAGAAAGCAGATTGAGATGTTTGGGTGTTTGTTGGAATTCCACTCACAGAGGCCAGTGAAATCTATTCAATCGCTGTCCTGACTTGTGTCTCTTAGATATTAGACAGAATTTTGGCAGTTAGCAGCTTTTTCCAGATCAATATTTGTTCACAAGCTTTTGGGCATCGCTAGATGGTGTTAATGGAGAAAGTGCTCACTTTATATTAAACCAGTGCTGTAGCTGAATTTGATTGTTCAGTCCGGTGGGGGTTCTGCTGAATCCAACACTTGCAGCAGAAGGAGATAGCTTTTCAGTTGGTCTTCAATTGCTATCTCCGACCATCCAGTACCTCTGCTCAGAATCCTTTCTCCAACAGGAGTCAAGCCAACGTAATCACTGTTTATCTCAACAGGTGTGAGCTCTTGTGCCAAAAACATGAAAACAATTTGGTGAAGAGGGGGTCTCTGGATGTGAAATGTTAACCTTGCCTTCTCTCCACAGGAGCTGCTAGACCTGCTGAGTTTCTTCAGAAATTTCTGTCTTTTATTTTGGTTTTCTAGCATTTAAAGTTTGTTGTTTCATTGAAAAAAGTTCTGTTCGATTAAACACGTTCTTCAGAGAAAAGATGCATTTGAACAAATTGTGAATGTTCAGAGATATTAAATATCAGAGAATCATTGAATTTGAGCGCCCTGATCTCGAACTGGAGTTTCACAAGAAGCTATTATGAAGTAACAACCCACTCCAGAGCGCAGTGGCTGCTGTAATTGGGTGAAAGTTATTTTGATCACTCAAATAGAGAATGTCAATGATCTCGTTCCAAATAATCAACAGACTTTTTTTTAAAGCATGTGTGAAACAATTAATTTGTTGAAATATTTTAATAAAAAGTGTTCACCGCCAGTGCTAGCTTAATGAATGACACAATGAAAGGAAGGTAGGAGCAAGAGGAGGGCACTCAGCTGTATGATTAAGAAATAGCTCTGTTCCTTCAGTGAAAACACAGTCAAATCACACAAAAGGAAACCATGTCATCTTGTGAAGACACACAAGTGCCTCAAATAATTTACAATTCTTCCAGTGGTTGTTTGAATCTCTAGACCGGTGTGGAAGTGTCAGACCTTTTATATTGCCTTGAGAAACCAGTTGTCATCAGTCTATTTGAATTGCTGAAGTTGGTGTGGTATTAGCACATTCACAGCGCTGGTAGGAAGTGAGTCCCATGGCTGTGATTGAGGAAGAGGAAACGGGCAGGGAAATAGTTGAGAGTCAAGTTGAAGTCTGATTTGGAGGAAAGCTTTCAGGAGAAGTATTTACATACATGTGCGCCCTTATCCTCAAAGATCACAGTTTTGGAACATGCTGCCGAAGGGACATGACAGCATGCAAAATGGAAGCTGAAGAAGGCACCTTGGCCCCTCTAGAAGGCTATTCCATTCATGGGATCATCATTAATCTTGCTGCTCACCAATTTTCCCAACACTCGATAACATTGAACCTGATTGTTTACTCTTCAGCAAAAGAATGGTGAACCTTTGGAATTCTCCACCACACAAATTGATTGAGGACAAAACATTAAATGATTTCAATAAGGAGATAGATTCCTTCAATCCTTAACAAAATGCTACAGATATGTGGGAGAAAGGGAAACAGGCTACAATATTGGTTGAAAGCCATGAAAACATTGAATGGGACATGGTTTGTAGGTTTGTAAGTTTGCATGTAATGCCAACATTGGTGGTATAATTGGCAGTGAAAGTTATCTAAATGTACAATGAGATCTTGATCAGCTGGGCCAATGGCCTGAGGCGTGGCAGAAGGAGTTTAATTTAAATGAATACGACGTGGTGCATTTTGAGAAGATAAATCAGGTCACAACTTACAGAGTTAATGGTAGGACATTGGATAGTGATGTTTAAACACAGGGCCTTGAGGGTCCAGACTCATCGAGTCTTACAGAGTTAATGGTAGGGCACTGGATAGTGATGTTGAACACTGAGGAACCTGAGGGTTGAGACTCATAGATTCTTGAAAACGTCTCAAGTACCTAGTGTGTTGAAGGTGTTTTGCACATGTACCTTCATTGGTCAGAGCACTGAGTGCAGGAGTTAGGGCTTCATGTTGTAACTGTCCAAAACATTGGAATGAACTGCCAGAGGAAGTGGTAAATGCAGAGATAGGTCCAACATTTAGAAGATATTTGAACAGCTACAGGAACAGGATAGGTCTGGATGGATATGGGTCAAAGGCAGGCAAGTGGAATTAGTTTAATTTGGGAACTCTGGTCAGCATGGATGAGCTGGACCAAAGGAACTGTTTCTGTGCTGTACGACTTTATGACTCACTGACTTTATGTTGGAGTCGGCTCAAAGTTGGAAGGTGGTGAGCAAGTGAGGGGCTAGATTGGGCATGTGGGAGAGTTTGGGCTGGTAGGCTGTGAGGTGTTGGCTGGCTGCTGGGTAAGCTTGCATGCACTCTGTCTGGCAAGGTGGCATCAAGGTAAATGGTAATGGTCACAGGATAATTTGTTCAAATTGTGCTTGGTAGGTGAGGGGTAGTTTGAGCTGAAATGCAGGAGGTCTGTCTTTGCCAGACAGGTTTATGGAGAGGTGGGCAGGATGCCAGGCTGGTTAGTGTAGCGGTGGGCAGAGTGCCAGGATGTTTCAGGGTGGAAGGTCACTGTAATGAAGTGACAGGTGGACGTGTTGTCAAAATGCAAAGCTCGGAGTCTGGCAAAATGGTAGGTTGTAAAGCACAGATGCGAAAGGAGCGAGGATGCAATGTGCACAGGTTGACTTGGGTAAGATGAGAGGTCAGTGATCAAGGGCTGAGGTCATGTCTTGGGTAGTGGGCTTTTGTCAGAGGTTGTGAAAATGATGGTGCCAGGTCCAGTCAGGGCCAGATTCACCATGGGCCAGGTGCAGGGCGGCAGGAGTGTAAATGAGTGAAAGGAATTGAGATCATATGTTCATCTGGAATATAGAATATAGAACATTACAGTGCAGAACAGGCTCTTTAGCCCTCAATGTTGTGCTGACCTGTGGAACCAATCTGAAGCCTATCTGTCCTACACTATTCCATTTTCATCCATAAATTTATCCAATGACCTTTTTAATGCCCTTAAAGTTGGCGAGTGTACTATTGTTGCAGGCAGTGCGCTCCATGCCCCTACTCCTCTCTGAGTAAAGAAACAATCTCTGACATCTATCATCTATGTCCTCTCCTGCGAGCCATCACTATTCAAGGAAAATGACTTTCACTGTCCACCCTCTGTTTCTCTTTTATGTCTCAATTAAGTCACCTCTCAACCTTCTTCTCTCAAACAAAAACAGTAAAGGGAGGTCATGCCTGACAAACCTGTTGGAATTTTTTGAAGAGGTAACAAGTAGGTTAGACCAGGGAAACCCAGTGCATGTGGTCTATCTGGACTTTCAAAAGGCCTTTGATAAGGTGCCACACGGGAGGCTGCTGAGCAAGGTGAGGGCCCATGGTGTTCGAGGTGAGCTGCTGGGATGGATTGAGGATTGGCTATCTAACAGAAGGCAGAGAGTTGGGATAAAAGGTTCTTTTTCAGAATGGCAGCCGGTCACGAGCGGTGTCCCGCAGGGTTCGGTGCTGGGGCCACAGCTGTTCGCATTATATATTAATGATTTGGATGAGGGAACCGGGGGCATTCTAGCGAAGTTTGCCGATGATACGAAGTTAGGTGGACAGGCAGGTCGTACTGAGGAAGTGGGGAGGCTACAGAAGGATCTTGACAGGTTGGGAGAGTGGTCCAGGAAATGGCTGATGGAATTTAACGTGAGCAAGTGCGAAGTCTTGCACTTTGGCAAAAAGAATAAAAGCATGGACTACTTTCTAAATGGTGAGAAAATTAATAAAGCCAAAGCACAAAGGGATCTGGGAGTGCTAGTCGAGGATTCTCTAAAGGTAAACATGCAGGTTGAGTCTGTGATTAAGAAAGCGAATGCAATGTTGTCTCTTATCTCAAGAGGGTTGGAATATAAAAGCAGAGATGTACTACTAAGACTTTATAAAGCTCTGGTTAGGCCCCATTTGGAGTACTGTGTCCAGTTTTGGTCCCCACACCTCAGGAAGGACATACTGGCACTGGAACGTGTCCAGCGGAGATTCACACAGATGATCCCTGGAATGACAGGTCTAGCATATGAGGAACGGCTGAGGATACTGGGATTGTATTCGTTGGAGTTTAGAAGATTAAGGGGAGATCTAATAGAGACGTACAAAATAATACATGGCTTTGAAAAGGTGGATGCTAGAAAATTGTTTCTGTTAGGCGAGGAGGCTAGGACCCGTGGACACAGCCTTAGAATTAGAGGGGGTCATTTCAGAACAGAAATGCGGAGACATTTCTTCAGCCAGAGGGTGGTGGGCCTGTGGAATTCATTGCCACGGAGTGCAGTGGAAGCCGGGACGCTAAATGTCTTCAAGGCCGCGATTGATAGGTTCTTGTTGTCTAGAGGGATTAAGGGCTACGGGGAGAATGCGGGCAAGTGGATCTGAAATGCGCATCAGCCATGATTGAATGGCGGAGTGGACTCGATGGGCCGAATGGCCTTACTTCCACTCTTATGTCTTATGGTCTTATGGTCTTATGGTCTCAAGACCCTCATCCTTTCCTCATTAAACCTTCCCTCCATGCCAGACAACATCCTGGTAAACCTCCTCTGATCTCTTCCAAAGCTTCCACATTCTCTCTATAATGTGGTGACCAGAACAGTACACAATACTCCCAAGTACGGCCACACCAGAATTTTGTACAGCTGCAGCCTAACCTCGTGGTTCTGAAACTCAGTCCCTCTATTGATGAAAGCCAACACAAAGTATGCCTTCTAAATAATTCTTATCAAACTGGCTGGCAACTTTTCGATGAATCTGCATTTCCTTGGTTTGTATTTTGTGAAACTTCTCTGCTCTTCACAGCAATCCAGTGAAAGTGTCAGTTGGTGAGATCTTCAAAGTTACTGGGGTGGGATCAGGATGTTCTTCTTCCTAAATTATATGGCAATGGTCAAGGTCGAGGGCATGTTTCTAAAGAACGAACCAATGATCATGATCAGCAACTGGTAGGAAACAAAAATAAACTCCAGTTATGTTGTCGACTCAGTGGGAGCATACTGGCAAACGTTTACAGCTGAGGATACATTTGAGTAACTGATAAGGTCAAATGAACAGAAACTAACTTGCTCAATTGGTCATTCTATTGTAGAGACACCATCTCCCCCCACGCTTTATGGCCTGGTCTCCTCCTGTCAGGAGCACGACACCGGTTCTGCGACCTTTGGTTGTTTGGCGATGGACTATTCCCCTGACGTCACCAAGGTAACCTGGAAGAAAGGTGGGGAGTTAATCACGACTGGATTTAAGACTTACCCATCAGTGAGAAACAAGAAGGGAACCTACACCCTGAGCAGCCAGTTAACCCTGCCCGAGTCAGCGGCAGATTGCAAAATCTACTGTGAGGTTCAACACAGCGGGTCACACAAGATCAAAGAAATGCCATGTCCAGGTATGTGTTGTGGGAACTGAGATAAACAGAGCATCTGGGATTAATATGAAGAAGGCATTATTTATAACCGTTTTCACAGGACCACCTTATACAGCACAGGAACAAGGCCCTTTGATCCATCCAGTTCACGCCTATCAATAACAGCCACCTAACTATTCCAGTCTCATGTGCCAGCACCTGATCGATTGTCTTGTGTGACTTGCCCTTGCAAGGATGCATCGCAATACTTCATACCTATTATGAGGGGCTCAATGTCTACATGACTTATAGGTGCTGAGCTCCAGGCTAACATCACCCTCTGTTTGATTTTGTTTTCCCCTGAGATCCACTTGGAAGCTCCTGGCCTTACCTTCTCTCTCCATCAAGGGGAAAGGTTTCATCCAGTTTACCCTGTCTATGCCTAAAATAATTCTAGACATCATGATAATCTTCTCCCTAATTGTCCTCTGATCCAAGGAAAACCGCTGTCTATCTAAACTAGTTTCATAACTAAAACCCTCCAACCCAGGCAAGATCCTGGCAAATCTCATCAATACTGCCTTCAGTGTAATCACATTCCTTCGATAACATGCATACAACGCTTCAGTATGGCCTAACCAGTGTTCTATTAAGTTCCAGTATCTTCTCCCTACTCTTCATTGTCATCGTCTCGGCTCATAAAAGAAAATATCCTCTCACCTTCTTAGCCTCTTTATCCAGACGACACAGTACGATAGGGGATCGGTGGGTACATGCACCAAAGATCCTCAGGCCTTTCCAGGGTTCCACCATTCAAACCGTCATACCTCACAGATTCTTCTGCCGAATTACATCAGCTTACATTTATGCAGAATAATTTCCATTTGCAACTTCTCTTCACATACAACCAACCCTTTTATATCCTCATGCAATCTAAAGCCATTATGCTCATGATTTACCAACATGACAGTTTTCATTTCATCTGTGAATTCACTGGTTAATCCTCCTAAATTTGAGTCTTATTCATTAGTATGTAAGAGAAATAACAAGGAAATCAAACCAATCCCTACAGAGCACCAGGAGACATAGATTTCCAGTCACGCAGACACCCGATGACTATTCTCCCCTGCTCCCACCACTCAGCCAGTTCTAGATCCAATCTGTCAAATTAACTCCGATCCCATTGGCTCTGATTATTTCTATCATCTGGACATCGAATTATCTCTCTGAAAACTACTATCAAATTCTTATACATGACTTCCTCTCAATAAAACCATGCTGAAAATTGTTGATTTATCTTCCAAATGAAGACTAATTTCACTTCTCAATAGTTTCCCTACCACTGAGATGTGCTTGACAGATCTGTGTTTTCATTATTTATATCTTCCTTCGTCCTGCATGACAGTGCAACGTTGGCTGATCTACACTCACTTGGCACAAGTGCTGTGGCCAGAAAGGGAATTCTAAATTATTGTCAGCGACCCAACTATTTCATCCTTTGCATCGCTCAACAGCTCGGTATACTTTTCATCTGCCCTGGAAATATAACCACTTTTCATTCAGCAAGACAACACAGAACATCACGTCATGTGTCCTAATTTCGGAAAACTACATCACAACACCCCTCCATGTTTTCTGTCCCCACATTGTCCCTCTTACTACTGAACACTGGCACAACACGTTCGTTTTGACCACAACCTAATCCTCCAGCTCCCCTCCAATAATACACTTAATGAGCATTACTGTTTCCAGAATAATTCTTTTATTATGAATGAGCGTGTAACTTTTAAAAATGTTTTCCTTTATTTTGACTGCTATTATTTTCTCATGGTCCCTTTTGCTCTTCTAATTCCTCTGTCTTTCAAACTCCCCCTATGCACATTCTGTACTCCATACCAATTCCTATTGTTTTGAGATTTCAGTTTAGACCGGAAGCCTCCCTTGTTTCTCTTTATCTCCCCCTCCATGCCCTTTGGTGTCCAGAGCCCACTGCATTCTTGGTCCCACTCAGTGGCTTCCTGGGAAATGTTCTCCCTGTGATTTTTCTTATCTCTCTCTTAAATGTGTCACACTGCTCTGACTCAGATTTACCAATAAGTGTCAGCTTCCAGTCCACTCTGGTCAAGTCATTACCTGATCTTACTAAAATTGTCCTTCCCTTTTTCAGAACTTTGGGCCAATTTCTATTCCTTTGCAGTAGAATCTGAAATCCAACTGATTTACGATCACTGTCTGCAAAGTGCTCCACCATTGAGGTTTTACCCACTGGGTCGACTTCATTCCCTAAAGTTAAGTCCAGATTCACCCCTCTCTTGCAAGGTCTGGATTAAAATTCTCAGTATTAAACACATACTTTGTTAAAATATTCTCCTGGGGGCATTTTCAGAATTCTGCTCCCTCTAAATTTTTGACAAAATGAATATCCAAGCCTATGCTGAGGAAGTTAAAAACCTCTTTTCTCATTCCCCTATTTAATTTGCATTTCTCTGAAATATGCCCATGTATGTTCACTTGCTCTTTTGGACCTATAGTAAGGTCTATCGTGCTCTCCCAGTAGTTATGTTTGCTGTATTCTGGTTTTGAAGAACTATCCATTTGCCTTTGTTCGAGGAGGTATCCATGATTTCATTTCTCTTTACAGCCTAAAATACTCTTGTCAGAATTGCGACAGATGCAACATTCTGCACTGCACACCCCCAGCCCTCATCCTTTTCCATCTTTACCTGTCTCACCTGAAGGCACTAAATCCTAGAATGTTGAATGGCCACTCCTGCCCCGCTCTCAATATGTCTCTGTGATAGCAACCGTGTCATTTCCTCATTTATGACGGTAATTCGTCTGCCTTGTTCATCAGACTCTGTCATTAAAACGAATACCATCCAACATTGCTATCTCCCTTTTGATGTTACCGGCCTATAGTTTCTATGCCTCCTTGACACCCTTGCTGTGTCCTATAATTTTAGCCTTTCACATTGTCCTGCTGATCTTTCTGTGTGGATCCCAGCTTTTCTGCACAATTATGATTCTTGTATCCATTAACCACAAGAAACCTTGATATATGAGAACTGATTGTATTTGTTATGAAATTCGTCAGATAATTTATGCGATGTGTTTCCTAATAATCTAGGTATTCTCCCACCAACTCTTCTCCTAACTGTGAGCTCCAGTGAAGAAAAAACAAGCAGCAAGTTTGCAACCGTCGTCTGTTCAATCATCGATTTCCATCCGAAGTCAATCTCCGTGAGTTGGTTGAAAAATGGCCGACCCTTGGATTCTGGCTTCTTCACGTCTCCCGTGTGTGAGGCAAACGGGAACTTCTCGGTGACGAGTCGGCTGATGGTCCCTTATGGTGAATGGTTCAACAGCGCAGTCTATAACTGCCAGGTCACTCATGGAGAGAACATTCAAAGTAAAAACATCACCGCACTCCAGGGTAAGAGACACACACTGAGAGAGCTACAAATCCTTCTAAACTCTGATGTGAATCAAACACGCTAATTTATCAGGCGCAGTTAACAGTACGGTAAAGCTTCTCGTTTCCCAACATGCCACGTATCGCATTTCAGTTTGAGTGTTACATTAGCATCGCTCATGACTCAACATTTTGGCAAGTCAGAAAAGCATGTTTCCTCTCTGTTGAAGATAGATATATAGACACTGAGCTTTGTTAAATAGTTTATTGCCTGACCATGCTGGGAGAGGCGTTCAGAACGCCGCTTCAAGGATAAGTTTGGGGGTGGAGGGGAGATATTGGAGAGATAGAACATAGAACATAGAAGAATACAGCGCAGTACAGGCCCTTCGGCCCTCGATGTTGCGCCGATCAAAGCCCACCTAACCTACACTAACCCACTATCCTCCATATACCTATCCAATGCCCGCTTAAATACCCATAAAGAGGGAGAGTCCACTACTGGTACTGGCAGGGCATTCCATGAACTTACGACTCGCTGAGTGAAGAACCTACCCCTAACATCAGTCCTATATCTACCCCCCCTTAATTTAAAGCTATGCCCCCTTGTAATAGCTGACTCCATACGTGGAAAAAGTTTCTCACTGTCAACCCTATCTAACCCCCTAATCATCTTGTACACCTCTATCAAGTCACCCCTAAACCTTCTTTTCTCCAATGAAAACAGCCCCAAGTGCCTCAGCCTTTCCTCATAGGATCTTCCTACCATACCAGGCAACATCCTGGTAAACTTCCTCTGCACCGGTTCCAGTGCCTCCACATCCTTCCTATCGTATGGCGACCAAAACTGCACACAATATTCCAGATGCGGCCGCACCAGAGTCTTATACAACTGCAGCATGACCTCAGGACTCCGGAACTCAATTCCTCTACCAATAAAAGCCAGTACGCCATATGCCTTCGTCACTGCACTATTTACCTGGGTGGCAACTTTCAGAGATCTGTGTACATGGACACCAAGATCCCTCTGCTCTTCCACACTACCAAGTAGTCTACCATTAGCCCAGTAATCCATCTTTTTATTACTCTTACCAAAGTGAATCACCTCTCACTTAGCTACATTGAACTCCATTTGCCACCTTTCTGCCCAGCTCTGCAGCTTCTCTCTATCCCGCTGTAACCTGCCATATCCTTCCTCACTGTCTACAACTCCTCCGACTTTCGTATCATCCGCAAACTTGCTCACCCAACCTTCTAACCCATCCTCCAGGTCATTTATAAAAATGACAAACAGCAATGGTCCCAAAACAGATCCTTGCGGAACACCACTAGTGACGGCACTCCAAGATGAACCTTTGCCATCAACTACTACCCTCTGTCTTCTTCCAGAGAGCCAATTCCTAATCCAAACCTCCAACTCACCCTCAATGCCATATCTCTGTATTTTCTGCAGTAGCCTACCATGGGGGACCTTATCAAACGCCTTACTAAAATCCATATATACCACATCTACCGCTTTCCCCCCATCTACCTCCTTAGTCACCTTCTCAAAGAATTCAATAAGGTTTGTGAGGCACGACCTGCCCTTCACAAAACCATGCTGACTATCCTTGATCACATCATTCTTATCCAGATGTTCATAAATCCTATCCCTTACAATTCTCTCTAAGACTTTGCCCACAACAGAAGTGAGACTCACTGGCCTATAGTTACTAGGATTATCCCTACTCCCCTTCTTGAACAAGGGAACCACGTTTGCTAGCCTCCAGTCCTCTGGCACTACTCCTGTAGACAAAGAGGACACAAAAATCAAGGCCAATGGCTCTGCAATCTCCTCCCTTGCTTCCCAGAGAATCCTAGGATAAATGCCATCAGGCCCAGGGGACTTATCTATTTTCACCCTTGCCAGAATTTCCAACACCTCTTCTCTACATATCTCAAAGCCATCTATTCTACTTATTCGTGCCTCGGTATTCATAACGACAACAATGTCCTGCTCCTGAGTGAATACTGACGAAAAGTATTCATTCAGTGCCTCCCCAATCTCTTCAGCCTCCACACGCAACTTCCCATTACTATCCTTGATTGGACCTATTCCTACCCTAGTCATTCTTTTATTCCAAACATACCTATAGAAAGCCTTAGGGTTTTCCCTAATCCTACCAACTAAGGACCTTTCATGTCCCCTCCTTGCTGCTCTTAGTTCTCTCTTCAGGTCCTTCCGGGGTACCTTATAACTCTCAATCGCCCCTATTGAACCTTCACGCCTCATCTTTACAAAGGCCGCCCTCTTCCATTTAACAAGGGATTCCAATTCCTTATTAAACCACGGCTCCCTAACACGACCCTTTCCTCCCTGCCTGATAGGTGCGTACTTATCAAGGACACTCAATAGTTGCTCCTTGAACAAGTTCCACATATCAATTACGCTCTTGCCTTGGAATCTACTTTTCCAATCCACACATCCTAAGTCATGCCTCAACGCATCATAATTTCCCTGCCCCCAGCTATAACTCTTGCCCTGTAGTACACACTTATCCCTCTCCATCACTAGAGTAAAAATCACCGAATTGTGGTCACTGTCCCCAAAGTGCTCACCTACCTCTAGTTCTAATACCTGGCCTGGTTCGTTACCCAGAACCAAATCCAGTATGGCCTCACCTCTTGTTGGCTTATCTACATATTGTGTCAGGAAACTCTCCTGCACACATTGCACAAACACTGACCCATCTAACGAACTTGAGCGATAGCTTTCCCAATCAATATCAGGAAAGTTAAATTCTCCCATAACAATCACCCTATTACTGTCACTCTTCTCCTGAATCATCTTCGCAATCATTTCTTCAACGATTCTAGGACTATTAGGAGGCCTGTAGAAGACTCCTAACAGGGTGACCTCACCTCTTCTATTCCTAACCTCAACCCAAACTACCTCAGATGGCAAATCTTCGTCCATCTTCCTTTCCACTGCTGTTATACTATCTTTGACAAGCAAAGCCACACACCCCCCCCTCTTTTACCCCCACCTCTGACCCTACTAAAACATTTAAACCCTGGAACCTGCAACAGCCAATCCCGTCCCTGATCTAGCCACGTCTCCGTAATAGCCACAACATCGAAGTCCCAGGTACCAACCCACGCTGCGAGTTCACCTACCTTATTTCGTATACTTCTGGCATTAAAGTATACACACTTCAAGCCACTCTTCTGTTTACAGGCACCCTCCTTTAAGATTGATGCCATATTCCTAACCTCCCTACAGTCCAGGTCCTGCATCCAAAAGCTACAGTCTGGGTTCCCATGCCCCTGCAGAGTTAGTTTAAACCCCCCCCAAGAGCACTAGCAAACCTCCCCCCAAGGATACTGGTGCCCCTCAGGTTCAGGTGCAGACCATCCTGTTTATAGAGGTCCCACCTTCCCCAGAAAGAACCCCAGTTATCCAAGTACCGAAATCCCTCCCTCCTGCACCATCCCTGTAGCCACGCATTTAACAGTTCTCTCTCCCTATTCCTCGACTCTCTATCACGTGGCACGGGTAACAAACCAGAGACAACAACTCTGTTCGTTCTAACTCTGAGCTTCCAACCTCGCTCCCTAAAAGCCTGTCTAACATCCTCAGCACTCCTCCTACCAATGTCATTGGTGCCAATATGGACCACGACTTCAGGCTGCTCCCCCTCCCCCTTAAGGACCCGGAAAACACGATCAGAGACATCACGTACCCTTGCACCTGGGAGGCAACATACCAAACGTGAGTCTCTCTCGTTCCCACAAAACCGCCTATCTGTGCCCCGAACTTCAGCTGCGCGCTTTTAAAGGGGAAACAAACCTACCCAGGTAAGCTTACGCTCTACCTGCTTCCGTGTCTCGGCTGCCTCTCTGGTCGTCGTCACTTCCCCCTGCTGCTCCCGCTCTTTCTGTGAAGAGAGAGTGAAAAAAAACACCGCTGCCCGCTACCGGTAAGTACTTTTAAAACAAACAGTCTTACCTTAGCTGCTGCTCGCACTCAAAAAAAAACTGAATCATAGAAAATACTGAGAGACTGAGGTCGATTGAACGTGGAATAGATGTTTTGACTGGTCGGCCAGACTAGGACCCAAGGGCACAGTCTCAGGGTCAAAGGGGCACCGTTTCGAACTGAGATGTGGGGAGAAATGTCTTCAGCCAGAGGGTGATGAGGCTGTGGAACTTGTTGCTGCAGAGGGCTGTGGAGGCCAGGCCATTGTGTGTATTCAAGCCAGAGATAGATCGGCTCTTGTTTAGAGAAGACAGTAGAATGGCTGTAGCCCGAAACGTCGATTTTCCTGCTCGTCGGATGCTGCCTGATCTGCTGTGCTTTTCCAGCATCATTCTGATCTAAACTCTGGAATGGCCGTACAGCTTTATTCTGATCCTCAATCTTATGATGTTGTGGTCTCAAAAAGACGTGGTTAAAATATGCAGTGACCCTTACTTGAAAATAAATCAAAATGCGTTCAGTGCTTCATTCCCTGCTCAGGAATGGCCTGTTGGCCTTGGACATTGTACGACATTGATTTTTATCTGGTACTGAGCTCTTTAACTTTACTTATGGGATCAGACCACAGACCAAGTGGATATCACATCAACTGGGATAAACGTGATCTCACTGAGCTTCTTTAAGATGCTCTCTGTAATTAGTGGATGAGGCAGGAGAATAAATTCTGGTAAGAACGGTCCAATAGGGATGAATGAACTAGGAACTCGAGACAGGCTGATTTAGCCTGGTTTGGGGTAGCGATGTTTACACAGTGAGTAGTGGATGTCTATAAAATTAGTGAACATTTCCATCGCGTTTGTAGATTAATTTAAGATGCTTTTGTTTGTTTTTTTCTCCCCTGCTCTATGAAGAAATTAAAAAACGCAGCTTGGTAAATAAAGTGAAAGTACAGACCAGTTACGAACAAACTGAATGGAGGGAAAGACTTAAGGAGATGGGTGTCCTTCTTGATATCCAATGCTGTACTCAATGTCTTGTTTTCCGATCTACTCCAAACACAGCTCACAAGGAACAATGACATAAATTAGAGAATGACATCACACCAATAACGCAAAGAATTTCTGATCACTTTAAATATAATGAACAGACTTTCCATGGTTGTTCACCGCTCCTGTAACACTTTAGAACTCTGCAAAGAGAATAATTATGATTTATTATAATTTGTCTAAAATGTAGGATGTGATTTGGCAGTCAGCATGACCAGCAGCATTTGCACCTAAGGGTTATGAACATGGAAATGAACTCATTATATTGAGATTACTCTTGTCACAAGTATCAATAGATGGTGTTAAGTGAGAGACAGACTCTGAAAGAAAGGTAATTCCATGGGTTACATGATGGTATCTTCGATTATTTTATTTTTTTTCAGGTTTCACTTGTTAAAAAGCCAGTGTTCTTTCGGAGTAATTACACAGGGTGTGTTATAGGTAATCACAAATGCTTTCACAAATCAAAATACATCAACAACAGTAAGCATCGTTTCAGCAGTAGTTGGATTTGCCATTTTGAAGGTGGTGTCTTCACCCTATGAAGAAGTAATCTGAAGATTGACTGTTTGTATCATAAAGGGGCATTTTTCATTGACTTTGATTTTTGTTTCATAGAAGATACCGAGTGCCACCCTAACACCGTTAAAATCCTCCCACCGCCAGTAGAACAAGTCTTGCTGGAGGCGACGGTGACGTTAACCTGCGTTGTGTCCAATTTTCCTTCTGGAGTCAACGTGACCTGGAAACAAGAAAAGAAGCCTCTGAAAACAGAGATTGCTGACCAGCCTGGACAGAATCCCGACAGCGTGATCAGCAAATTAGACATTTCTACTGAAGCCTGGCTGAGTGGCGTTACTTTTGAATGTGTGGTGTACCATCAGAATCTACCGACTCCGCTGAGAGACTCCATCCACAAGGAGAAAGGTGAGCGGTGAGATTAAAGCACAAAGGATCCCATGTGTAATCCAGATCCAGTTACATCAATGTCAGGCTTTGATTGGTAATGAACAAACACCATTGGGAGTATTAATGATGCATCTGAAGGCAGGATAGCTGGGTAGCTGATTAAGAAAAAGATGGACCAAAGGATATTGTATTCTGATTCAGTCAGATAAAGTGGGAAGAAGCCTGGGTTGTGACGTCACCATCAGCAATGACAGTTGGACAGAACGTCCTTGTTGTGGGCTGGAAACATGGAGGCAACTTTCACATTAAACTCGACTTTTTTTACTGGACAGAATGTGTACCATTCTGCTCCTTTAGTAAACGGAAGTGAATAAATCCCAAATTAAACATGGCATATTTTAATATTTAGTGAAATTGTGATATTGGTTCAGAATGTTTTGGTTGATTTATATTTGTCTCAAATATTCTGCAGTGATTAATCCGCTGGAGCCATCAGTGTCGGTCCTCCTGCCACCAACAGAAGAAATCTCCGCTCAGAGGTTTCTCTCCCTCACCTGTTTAGTGAGAGTTTTCTCCCCCCGAGAGATCTTCGTCAAGTGGACAAACAATGACAAGCCGGTGAATCCCAGTAACTACAAGAACACCGAGGTGATGGCGGAGAGTGACAACATCTCCTTCTTCATGTACAGCCTGTTATCCATTACAGTGGAGGAGTGGGCCAGCGGTGCTTCTTACTCCTGTGGTGTGGGACATGAAGCGGTTCCACTGAAGATCATCAACAGAACAGTCGATAAAGCCAGCGGTAAACCGAGTTTTGTAAACATTTCGCTTGCACTGATGGACACTGTTAATTCATGTCAATAAAAATCTCAAAGTTGCATTTAATAATTCAACAGAAGTAATAGAAGTGAATTTTTTTCACTCCAGTAGTGAGTTAAATACTGAATTAATTGTTTCCCACCATGACTTCCATTCCATCTGTGTAGTTAAAGTGGATTATTAACAGGTCTAGGACAAGTGTCTTGTGCAGTTAATGTTCTCTGCTCAGATACACCCTGGGTCAGAGACAGAGTAAAGCTCACTCATTGCAGGATTCCGCCAAATACCTTATCCATCCTAAATCCCTCTGTGACAAAATCTGACAATGTCCATTTTATGTCAAGGGTAGAGCACGAGTTTTGAACTTGGTGTTCTTGATTTCCCCGATTGGAAACTCTTACAAAATTCATGTCAGTTTTAAACTGCCACATTGCACCAATTGGAAATGTAAGTTTAAGACACGTTAAAATTAAATTTGATTGGAACATACTAATCGTAAATAGTGCAGAACAGTTTGAATGTAACCTTTGTTTCTGGGGAACTGCCAGGGATCTTGCACCAGCGCATAAGTTGACAGAATGTATCTTCACTTTCACACCAAAGAGAATCAACAGATAAGTTGTCGTGAAGCAGAGGGGAGGGGAACGATGAATGGTCTGTCCTCTTGCTCCCTGTGAAGAGTTTTCATGGAAGATGTCCTCTGTGATGTAACCAAGTTGCGAACAGGAACAGTCAGCTTCTTGCTTACTGTCCAAAGATTTAACATTTCCCTGCAAAATAATACCTTTGAAGCATGTTGGACATGCTTGGCTCTGTTAACAAATGATTAACATTGATTCCCATAATCCAAAACTGGTGTTTGCATCGTCCCGGTTTGTATTCCATAGGTTTGTCTCAGTTTTCTGGAGCACATGGGATCAATTCTGGTATCATTTTGTTTCACATACAGAACACAAGTAGACATTTTCTAATAAACATATTCAGAAATGTTATCTCTTGGGCAGTGGGGATTTGAACTCAAGACTTTTCTCTCAGAGACAGAAATTCTATCACTGCAACAGAAGTGTTGCTCATAAAACACTTATCTCTCCATGACGATGGGAAATGTTTCCTACAACATCAAGGTCAGATCTAATTATGGGCAATCCATTAAAATTCGAACAATAAATTAGAATAATAAAAATTGCAGTCTGGTATACGAACAGATAGAGAGAGATGATCACAAGTACACTCGTAATGACACATAATCGAGCTCTCACCTAAAGACACATATTTATGTGCACACTCAAATGTGCATATCGATAAGATGTCACACATGCATACTCGCACAGAGCCACACATGCAAGTGGCACTTGAACACTCTAAGCTCATACAAAAACTCACAGACACCGAATGAAAATCATTTGCACAAATGAACAGGGGTACTCACACATAACAATGAGAAACATAGACACACGGTAACACACAAATACATTTACATTCATACAGCAAAATGCGTACAGACATACACGCATGAACACAGATACAAATTCCGAAAAATGTCCTCCCACTTGTCAACTCACACAGGCACGTAAGTGCACAGAGATAAATATTAATATCATAATTTTCCCATTTTCAGAATCACAAACATACAATGACAGAGGCAGCTTAATTAGTTATTTTTAAACCACATTGATCAGCATGGATACAATATCACACGTACACACAAATTCAGAGTCTCACATGCAGACACACAAGTGCATAGATCAACAAATAGAGGGGTGTTTATTAAATAAGGAGAATGGGCACAAGCATCAGCAAGCATCCACAAACAATAACACAAACAAGCTTCTCAGGAGATGGTTTGGGAAAGATTGCCACACAAGCAAACATCATCATATAAATATAAACATCCAACAAAATATAACGTTGCATGCTAACAATTATTAAGCATAAACATGAAAATAACCTAGTTGTAGGTAGGATCTGAAACAGACACATAAGCACACATTTTAGATAGCACTAATGAAAAGTGAAAACTCAAAAAGACATTACAAGATAAGCATAGGCAGCAACGAAGTGGAATATTAGCATGATGATGCTTACACAATGTGAAAAGACCAAACACATTAGCACACCAGCAGTAAAGGAACAGGAATATGTTTATTCATGCACAGACTCCAACGTGGGCAAGAGTGAAGTAAGAGACTCTCATAACCACATACACAAACATTAAAGGAAAACCAAACACACCAAGCAGTAGATCAAATAAATTAAGGGACACATGTACAAACACTTATTCCTAAATGTACAGATCCTACAAACAAAAATATGAAGCAATGTCCTGACTGTGATGTCACTTATATTCATGATTTGCCAAGTAATTGGTCACCAATACCTAAAGATGAGAATCACATTTGAACTTTTATTCAGTGTTGGCCACAATTTTCAACTAAAGTGCTGTCACAGCCTATATTTAAAATATAATGATATAATTAAAATAATCATTCATAATAAGCATTCCTCAAATAATAATATCCTTAAATAATAGATTGAAAGAAAAATAATTTAAAACGTTCTGACATGGACAATGAAGAAAGAACATGTGCAATTAGTATTTGTAATTTCTTGCTGAGAGTCAATCATGCAGTCATAGATACAGATAAGAGCCCTTGAGAAATACCTGACTGCTTTATGAAGATGTAATGGTCTCTAATTACATGACTTGGATGCAGATAGATTGATCTGGATCAATAAACAATCTAAATGCGTTTTCTCGGCTTTATATTCATAGATTCAATAGATCGCACTTGGATTGAAGACTATGAGGATGATAACAGCAACATCTGGACAACTGCTTCCAAGTTCATCACCTTGTTCTTCCTGAGTATTTTCTACAGCGCTGCCGTCACTCTGGTGAAGGTGAGAATAATCACATCTTTCTCACGCCAAGCAGCCCAATATGTTTTGTGAAATCTCTAAGGGTGCCATTGAATAAACATTGCTTTATCTCTCTTTCCCAGGTTAAGTGAATGAATTGTGGACCCCCTTGATTTTCCTGATCTGCTTATCAAGGTCTCTGAATTCCCAATCTACAATCTGTCCTGTTGCTGACTCTAACAGTGAGATTACTTCAGTTTATCAGCATGTAACTGAGACAATTATTGATGGATTTTCCTTTTTACTTTGATATCTTTGAGATGGTTGTGGTTGGAAGAATTTGTAGCTTCCCAGTTGTTTGAAGCCCCATTTGTTTTGCTTTTATTAGTTCCTTACTCAGAACGGTTGCCAACCCTTTCTGATGGGCCTTTGTACTACCTTTCTTGTGACTGTTACTGATGTAACCCTTTCTGATGAGCCTTTGTATTCCCTTTCTTGTGACTGTTACTGATGTAACCCTTGCTGATGAGCCTTTGTATTCCCTTTCTTGTGACTGTTACTGATGTAACCCTTTCTGATGAGCCTTTGTACTCCCTTTCTTGTGACTGTTACTGATGTAACCCTTTCTGATGGGCCTTTGTAAACCCTTTCTTGTGACTGTTACTGATGTAACCCTTTCTGATGAGCCTTTGTATTCCCTTTCTTGTGACTGTTACTGATGTAACCCTTTCTGATGAGTCTTTGTACTCCCTTTCTTGTGACTGTTACTGATGTAACCCTTTCTGATGGGCCTTTGTACTCCCTTTCTTGTGACTGTTACTGATGTAACCCTTTCTGATGAGCCTTTGTACTCCCTTTCTTGTGACTGTTACTGATGTAACCCTTTCTGATGAGCCTTTGTATTCCCTTTCTTGTGACTGTTACTGATGTAACCCTTTCTGATGGGCCTTTGTATTCCGTTTCTTGTGACTGTTACTGATGTAACCCTTTCTGATGAGCCTTTGTACTCCCTTTCATGTGACTCTTACTGATGTAACCCTTTCTGATGAGCCTTTGTACTCCCTTTCTTGTGACTGTTACTGATGTAACCCTTTCTGATGGGCCTTTGTACTCCCTTTCTTGTGACTGTTACTGATGTAACCCTTTCTGATGGGCCTTTGTACTCCCTTTCTTGTGACTGTTACTGATGTAACCCTTTCTGATGGGCCTTTGTATTCCGTTTCTTGTGACTGTTACTGATGTAACCCTTTCTGATGGGCCTTTCTACTCCCTTTCTTGTGACTGTTACTGATGTAACCCTTTCTGATGAGCCTTTGTACTCCCTTTCATGTGACTGTTACTGATGTAACCCTTTCTGATGGGCCTTTGTACTCCCTTTCTTGTGACTGTTACTGATGTAACCCTTTCTGATGGGCCTTTGTACTCCCTTTCTTGTGACTGTTACTGATGTAACCCTTTCTGATGAGCCTTTGTACTCCCTTTCTTGTGACTGTTACTGATGTAACCCTTTTTGATGGGCCTTTGTACTCCCTTTCTTGTGACTGTTACTGATGTAACCCTTTCTGATGGGCCTTTGTACTCCCTTTCATGTGACTGTTACTGATGTAACCCTTTCTGATGGGCCTTTGTACTCCCTTTCTTGTGACTGTTACTGATGTAACCCTTTCTGATGGGCCTTTGTACTCCCTTTCTTGTGACTGTTACTGATGTAACCCTTTCTGATGGGCCTTTGTATTCCGTTTCTTGTGACTGTTACTGATGTAACCCTTTCTCATGGGCCTTTCTACTCCCTTTCTTGTGACTGTTACTGATGTAACCCTTTCTGATGAGCCTTTGTACTCCCTTTCTTGTGACTGTTACTGATGTAACCCTTTCTGATGAGCCTTTGTACTCCCTTTCTTGTGACTGTTACTGATGTAACCCTTTCTGATGAGCCTTTGTACTCCCTTTCTTGTGACTGTTACTGATTTAACCCTTTCTGATGGGCCTTTGTATTCCCTTTCTCGTGACTGTTACTGATGTAAACCTTTCTGATGGGCCTTTGTATTCCCTTTCTTGTGACTGTTACTGATGTACAGAAAATTCCCAGCTCACATTGCATGTGTTCTCATCTCAATGTTGCATCCAGCCATTATATTCACTTCTGTTAGCTTTTACATCAACTTTTTGGATAAAAATGCTTCTGAAATTGTTAATAAATCTCGAATGAATATGCACCAACCTTGAGTTTACTTAATTCTTTCTTCAAGGCCAGTCAGTAATAATACATTTTCCCACATCCTACTCCTTTCACAGCCAAATACTTTCACTTGTTCTGTTTGGTTGTGTTTCATTTAGTTTAATGCTGTGCTACCATGCAGCCCACTAATGTAAATATATCTATCACACGATATGCCTGATGGAACACTCCAGAGGCAGAATGATTAGAGAACATTTCCTCTTATGCACAAAGGGTCACAACCTCGGGTCACCTAATGATACAAATGAGGAGCTTTGCTCCACCAGAAGCCTATAAAAGGCAGGCAAAGGAGTTTGAAACTTTACTCTACACCGTCTAAACTAAAAGTGCTCCCAATGTCGGGACAGCCTGGGTTAGTAATGCAGAAATCGCCACCTAAAGTGCCCAACGAAACATTCATCAGCCAAAAATGTCAACGTTCAGTCAGGTATTCAGACACAACACGTGCACAATCCAAGGGCAGATTCTCAGGACTGGAGTTTTTCTCACACCTAAATCTCATGGAGCACAATTCCTGGGTTGTATTTGACACACCACACCTGTCAAATCCCAGGGAATGAGACTGAGATCTATCTGAGACAGGGATATTACAGGACAGCAACCCTTACAAATAATAAATCAGAGGTCGATGTTGATCAGGCAGAGCTCATGACTACTTGAAATATTCAGCCATTGGGATCTATGTGACGCAAGACGGAATTGAGAACCAATCAGAGCAACTGTTCACAGAGTCTGGAAACTATCAGCAGAGGAGAACATTCTCAATTTCTCAGAGTTGGTGAGGTGTATCATTCCGGGAATAATGTTGTGAATCAGTCACACACTCAATCTCATAACTTCTCATCTTTTCAAAAACGTGGCACCGGAAACAAGATGCAACATTCCAGGTGAGACAAGAGACTGTTTTATTTCAGTTTAATATAATTGCTTTGTGTTTGTTCTCTACAGCGTTATTGATGAAGTAGGGATTATTTGCTCTTCTGTCCATGTGTCATGGTACATTCCCTGATTTGTGCACATACACACGGGGGATCCTCTGCTCCTTCACCCCTTTGGGTTTACTCCCTTACTATTGTATGTTCCTCTGAGTTCATCACAAAACAAAGAAGCACGCCACACCTCCCTGAGACTGAGATCTATCTGACACACCGATATTAATGAATAACAATCCTCAAAAATGATAAATCACAGGTTGATTTCGATCAGGGAAGGCAGAGATGAGAAGTTCTGGAAACCCTGCTGCTTTCCATGTCCTGTCCCAAAACCCTCTGTCAAACTTGATGCTCTTAGCTGTTCTTCCAATATCCTAACATTTTACCTTAAATTGCTATTAATATTTTTCAATAATTTTGCATTATATACCAAAGCACAGGGTGAACGAACAAGGACCCCAAACACTGAACTCTGAGAACGTACACAATAAGGTAAGCTACATTCTGAAACGGCAAACCCCCGTTAACAAATGGTTGACAAGTACAAAACAGCGGCTGAGATTAACTTGAACTCATCAAAATAAAAGGAAAGTCCTCTGGAGGTACAGGGTGTAGGCAAGACCTGGGCAGACAGAATGGAGATCGGTTTGTAAAATTCTTGTTTATATCCAGAATTTTCCTTCCACACAATGTAACCTTTTATTTCCCATCCCCCAAATCATCCATGGTATCTTTATTTTCAGCTACGAACCATCACCAGTAAATTGAATAATTTATGTTCAAAGCCCATCCCACCATCAAAGGCACGGCAGAAATAGGAAGAGCTAGAAGGAGATTGGAGTCAATTTTTCTTGTGGTGAAATATAAGTGCTGTTCTAACACAAGGTATTTCTGAGGGATGATCCAGTGAAGCTGTGTGGATGGAACTCATAAATAAGAAGGGCATGATTACTTTGATGCAATTGTAATAGTCCCCCCAGTCGTCAGAGTGAAATTGAGTAACAAATATGTTGAAAGATCTTATTTATATGTAAGAATAATAGGATTGTAACAATCGCAAATTTTAAACTTCCAAACATACAGTGGGACAGCCATGGTCTTAAGAGCTTGGATGGTGAGGAATTTGGTAAGTGCTAAAGTCAATTTTCTTCATTAATATGCAGATGTAACTATCACAGAAGGAGCAAACCTGACCTACCCTTGTGATACAAGGCAGGGCAAGTGACTGAATGGTTAGTAGGGGAGCGTTTTGGGGCCGGGGTCATAATTCGATTAGTTGTAAAATATCTATGGAAAGGATTGGCATTATATATAAGTTAAAGTTCTTAATTGGACTAGAGCAAATTTTGATAGTATGAGACAAAAAACTTTCAAGGGTTGATTGGAGTAGACTGTTTGCAGCTCAAGGGACGGCTGGCAAGAGTGAAGCTTTCAGAAGTGAGATAACATGAGTTCAGAGGCGTGATGTTCCTGTTAGTGTGAGGATAAGGCTGGTAAGAGGAGGGAACACTGGATAAATAAAGATATTGAGGCTCTGGGTCAGATTAAGAATGAATCATATATTAGATATAGATAAATGAGATCAAGTGAACTCGAAGAGTCCAAGAGGTGCAGGGACATTCTAAAGAGGGAAATGAGGAGGGCAAGAAAGGAAAATGAGATAGCCTTGGGAGATAATGTTAAAGATAATCCAAAGAGATTCGACTAGTACATTAAGAGCAAAGGAGTAGATCATAGAGTCATAGAGATTTACAACTTGGAAACAGGTCTTTCAGTCTCACTTGCCCATGCTGACCAGATATCCTAAACTAATCTAGTCCCATTTGCTAGTACTTGGCCCATTTCCCTCTAAACCCTTCCTATTCGTATACACACTCAGGTGCGTTTTATATGTTGAAATTGCACCAGCCTCCACCGCTTCCTCTGGCAGTTCATTCTATACACACCATCCTCTGCATGAACATGTTACTCCTTAGGTACTTTCAACTTTTTCCTCTCTCACTCTAAACCTATACTCACGAGTATAGGTTTAGGTGAGACTCCACCCGCCTCAGGGAAAAAAAAACCTTGTCTATTCACCGTATCCATGCTCTGATGATTTTATAAACATTTATAAAGTCACACCTCAGTCTCCAACGCTCCAGAGAAATCAGCCCCAGCCTATTCAGCCTCTCCCTATATAACTCTACATGGCTGTGAATATGTATAAGCCTAGAGGGATGGCTTCATAAATCATGTTACATTTTATATAAATGCTGTTTTTAAAAAAATATCATTTAGCTTAAAATGGAGGATGGGTGCCTTTTCAATTTCATACCAGGAGCACAGAAAGATCTGAGGAAATAAACTGCAACAAAAAAATGGAGAAAAAGTTATTGCACGACGGATAATCTCACCATATCATTCGTGTAAAAAATAATTTCCTGTTTTGACCTTGCAGTTAATAGAGTCTATTAATTAGTCCTGTGTTTGTAATAATTTTCATCTATCTGTCATTCTACATTTAGTTGTTATAGTTACCGTGTGGATTACTGCACCTCTCTAAAAATTCAAAACAAAATAAAGTAAAACTGCAAATTAAATATTGTATCTAATTACGACAAAAAAAGTTAGCAATTCAAAGATACCAAATTGGAAAGGAATGTTGAAATGTAGCCTATTCTGAGGACTACAAGAGGTTGCAAGCGATCATTAATTAATTTACGGTATGTTCAAATAATTAGCAAATGAAGATCCACACAGATAAACGTAAGGTTTTACATCTTGGTAGGAATAATGTGCAGGTCATTTATTCAAAGATGCACGTCTAAGTGAGGGAGACAAACAAAGGGATTTCAGACAATTACATCAGTCACTAACAATTTCACCACAGGTTCCAAAGGCCATAAAAATGCAAACAAAGCTCTTAGCTTTATCTCGAAAGGGATAGATTTGAAAGTAGGGTCCCTATAAAAATTTGGTTGACTATAATTAAGAGTATTGCCTGCAGTTCCAGTTGACATATTATAGAATGTATGAGAAAGAGTGAAGAGAAGATTTATGAAAATGCTACACAAGTTTCTGGCTGTGCATATCAAGGAAGAATTGTTGTGCTGTTCACTTCTCTCTTGAAAAGAAGGCTGACAGTTCTAAAATTATGAAAGGTTTTGAAGGAGAAGGTACAGAGAAAACATTTCACTTTGGGATAGAACATAACTAGAGGCTGTCAATATAAGGCGGTACCTCAAGAAATCCAAAAGGGAATTCAGAAGAAACCTCTTCACTGAAAGAATGATGAGAATGGGGAATATGTGACCAGACGGAATAGTTGAAATCAATAGTTTAGATTATTTCAAGGAAACTAGGCGAGCACTTGGAAGGGATGGGAATAGTGAATTACAATGGGCGATTTAGATGAGGAAAGATGTGAAACACCTTGAGTGGAACATAAGCACTGGCATGGACTGATTGTGCCAAATGGTCTGTTTTCCTCTGTAATCCTACGTAGAAAATAACCATTGTATGAAACAAAAAGTGTATTCAGAACAGCTAGATAAATGATAAAGTTTCTCACAAAAAAAGTCTCGAGTATTCAGCAGTGAATGTAAATGATTTTATCACATGGCCACACTTCACTATTTGCTTAATAGCACTAAAAAGTATTAATCACAATACTCTTACTAGGAGTAGGAGTAACCCATTGTTCATGCACCAATTGGGGGATCTTAATGACTTATTAATGGCTTCAGTAGGACCTGCCAACCTGGTCCTGGGAATGTTGTGAACACTCTAGCCCTCACGGCTTCTTTCACTCACATACTCTGATTTCCAGTTCCGTAATGATTGCTACCATGGACAGGAGACTGTTCCAGTATGCAGATGGGAAACCCTGTTGTGAGCCATGAGGTACTTCATTAGGAGGGACATCCTGCAGGCGTGTCTCTAGTATGCAGGAGGAGGTCTCCCACGCAATAGAGGACCCACCTACTGCTAATAAACTGCCAGCACTGAAGGGAACAGACTCTACATTGACCACCTGAGTGGTCATCCTTTCCCTAATTTGGGATCGACAAAATACCACGGAGTTGGAAATATGAGAGCCACTGAAACTCCTTCCTTCCCTTGTCATCTTCCACTGTATTATCCATCTAATGACCTTGCTGCCTGTCCCTTGAGGCCTGATAGACCCCAGTCCCATTCCAATATTCAAGAACATGAAGAGCTGGAAAACTGGTCAAAATTGATAAAGCTTAACACAAACAGTCTTGGCCTGACTGTCAAATTCTAAAGTGTAGCTTGAGATGAGTTCAATAAAAATGGCAGAAGTACAGAAACAACCGCTTCCATCCATCAGAAACAAATTTCTCTGAATGGGAACGGGATGGTCCGCTATTTGGAATGGAGCAGTGTATTTGAAGAGTTAATGAGGAGCAGCAATGTTATGTGATGGATGTGCGCACAGTTTGAAGCTGTTTGCTGATTCAGTTTTGCTAAAGGTTTGGCTGATACATTCCAATTAAATCTGCCAAAAGTGGACATTATTACTCACATTTATGAGATGCTTTAACGTAGAACATAGAAAAGTACAGCGCAGAACAGGTCCTCAGACCCACGACAGTGTGCCGAGTTTTAATCCTAATGTAAAATATAATAACAACCTACACATCCCTCAACTCCCTGCTAACCATGTGCATGTCCAGCAGTCACTTAAATGTCCCTAATGACTCTGCTTCCGCCACCACAGCTGGCAATGTATTCCATGCATTCACACCTCTCTGTGTAAAGAACCTACTCTAACGTCTCCTCTATACCTTTCTCCTAATATCTTAAAACTATGACGCCCTCGTACCTATCAATCCTGCCCTGCAGAAAATTCTCTAGCTTTGATTTTATCTATTCCTCTCATTATTTTGTACACCTCAATCAGGTCTCCTCGCTTCCTCCTTCTCGCCTGAGAGAAAAGTCGAAGCTTATTCAACCTTTCTTCATAAGGCAAGACCTCCAGTCCAGGCAGCATCCTGGTAAGCCTTCTTTGCACCCTCTCCAAAGCCTCTATATACTTCTTATAGCAGGGTGACCAGAACTGGACACAATATTCCAATCGTGGTCTCACCAGGGACATGTAGAGCTGTAGCAAAACTTCGCGGCCCTCAAACTCGATTTCCCTGTAAATGAAAGCCTAAACATCATATGCTTTCTTAACAACCCTATCCATTTGGGTGGCAACTTTGAGGGATCTATGTACTTGCACACCCAGATCCCTCTGTTCATCCACACTGCCAAGAATCCTGCCTTTAACCCTATATTCAGCATTTGAGTTTGACCTTCCAAACTGGAAAAGGATGCACCGAAAGCCAAACTGGAGAAGGTTGTTGGCATGTATCAGTAGAGTTTGGACCAATGACCAGAAACATGAAACTGCCTTTTAAGTAAGCTTTCAAAGAGAGAATGAGTAAAGAGGGCATCTGAGGAAGTTTATCAGTAAAGTACAGCTAATTAAGGGGACTTGACCATACTCGTGGACAAAAAAATATAAAGCAATCAGAGAACCAAAAGAACAGAGTTTGTATATTAGGGGTACAAGAGACAGCGTGGATCAAGGCCTTGAAGAATTTACAGACAGACATAAGTTTAAACTCAATACATTAGATAATAATGAGCCAGTTAAGTTCTCAGTCTTTTCTCTATAAGCGCCAGTTTAAATTTACCAGTCTTGTCCAGGCCAGCAGTAAATGGGATGTTCATTTGCATTGTGCACATCTCCTGATTTCACAAGATATCTGAGTTTCGTAAATGCAATACAATGTTTTTTTCCACCGGTTCAGCAATTCATTAAATTGAAGTTAACATAAATAAATAACTTTCCAAAGCTTTCTTTCAACAGCCAGACTGATACAATATTCAAAGAGGATCTGCATGTACAAAGTGGGCTGGTCAGGGGGTTAAATTATTTCAAATTCGAAAACTAGATTCCATTTTAATCATGGGAATCGACGTTTCGGGCATAAGCCCTTCTTGCCTGACCTGCTGCGCTTTTCCAGCAACACATTTTCAGCTCTGATTTCCAGCATCTGCAGTCCTCACTTTCTCCTCCATTTTAATCATATCAACCGGATGTTGGATCCTCCATTAGCAAAAAGTTCCTATTTTCAAACAGTTGTTTGCAAATACGGAAATTGGGTATTGCGGTAAAATAGGAAATACTATTTTTTTTGTCTTGCATACATCAGCATAGCTGCAAGGATTTTGATGTAAAGGGAAACAACAGTTTACACTGAACAGGAAAAGAGATCTACTGCTTTGGAAAGTGCACAATGATTGATCGAGATGGCCCCAATTGAAATGGGCGGGTCAGATGGTGACGGACAGTTAACAGCTAAACTTTGTTAAGTTTTCAATTGGCAGGTTGCCTGAGTGGTCAAGGTATTGCCCTGACAAATGAATCAGAGAATGACCCTCACAAATTTAGTCGAATCCCAACCAGCATTGGCAGTTAACTGCCAATCATCACCTGGTCCATTCTCCATGCCTTTACCAATCAGCACTCATTAGCCAGACAGATTAAATGTCTTCTCCCTTCCCATTGGTATTCTTGAGCGTGTCCTGATAAGTACAATACTAAAGACTTAAATTTTTTAAAAAATCTTAATTTTCATCAATACTCAAATTTCCACGTTGTACCAGCTGGCAGAGGTGAAACTTAACTATAATATATCAGGCCTACAATGAACTGGTCGAGTTCTGCACTGGCCTCAGAGGAAAACCAGCAACAATGTACTTCTGGAAAGAGAATAATGGCATTACTTTGCCTTTGATCCTTTTACAGTAAGAATTTCAAAGTCATTGAGTAACAGAAATAAATAGAAACAAACCACACACAGTACACTATTATTTAAAGTAATAGAGAGAAATTCTGCACGAGCAGAAAAACCAATTGTTATTCTGAATAGTGAATGTTGCACCAAAAGCACCCTTGTGATAATGACAGTTGGAAAATCTAGCCCACATTGGTTTGTAGCAGTTGTTGAGTTGGTCATTCTATTATGAGCCCTACTCAGTTCCGACACCAGTATGTGACCATAGATTCAGATTGTTTTTAAAGGCAGATATCAATATGAAGCTGCACAGTGGCAGGAGCACGGCTATCCTATGGACAGCACTAAAGAGATGTCACACACATTGGCTCTTTAATAAAGAAATGGGGCAAACCTCAGAGATAGGGAAATGTAAATAAATGAACCACTAACAAGATTTCATCCAATTCGATGGTCACTGATACCTGATCAACAAATTCAGCTGCCACTTGAAAGGATGCAAGAAGCCCCAAAAGGGGATACTCCAAATTTCACTTGATTCTGTGTCACATTATCCCAGGAGAGCTTTGTAGTTGCCTCCTAGCAGACATTATTTGTTTCCACAAACCACATAGGTATGACAGAGAAGCATTGGTTCTGATCAGAGATCAGACCCGAATAGTGCAGAACCACATCATAATTCAACTCGAGAAGCTGTGTCAATGGGTGTTTGTGTTTACAGTGCCTCTGTGTTCTGAGCTTCGGCCCCAATCTCTCCCTGTTCCCTAGTTTTTCTGATAAGTTGCAGTTCCAGTCAGTGTGTATTTCATCATTGTCCCAGAATATAAAGGTTTCAGTCTCAGTGAGTTCACCAGTATAGCGCCTTGGGTAAATCAGCAGTGGCCCCACTGAAAAGGCTTTTAAATCCTGAGGGGCATAGAACAGCACATAGTTATCCCTGTTAAATGACCTAATAACAGTTAACAACATTATATTTTATCTGTTATATATTCCCATTACTGATTGCAATGAATCTACCTCATGGGATACAGAAACTCACCAATGTGAGTAAAAACCTCTTAACCTTTGGGCAAAACCCAGGCTATTGTCTTAAGAGAATAAACTCCACACGATAATGCAAAAAAGAAAAGCAGATTGAAGTCAAATGATGCACAGGTTTGATGAAGAGCAAAACACTCTCTACCCTCGCAGGAAGACAAGTAGAAAAGTTGTGGATTTATATAACATCTTAATGCAACCTCAGAGTATCCTATACAGCTATTTCCAGATCTCTGAAACAAGTGCAGAACCCCTGGGGCCACTGTCAATTACATGTTATCAAACCCAGGGAGTCATAGATGGAAATATCAGCATGTATCCATGTAACAGTTTAAAATGTGTGTTTAATACTTCCACTTGAGTAACGAACATTATTGTTTCGAGGTATGAACAATGAATGAGGATAGGTCACTTGGCCCTTCGAGCCTGCTCCACCATTCAACAAGATCCTGACTGACCCGATTTGAACACGCTTATAAAACATTCAGCTGACAATATCCCACTTCAGCTTTTCTCATTCTATCATTTTAGTATATTCCACTGCACATCTATTCTAACCTGGAGAATACTGTTCCTGCTGTTAATCACTGATTCACACTGTACTCCTTTCCTCATTCTCAAATTGAAGGAGCCCATAATGCACTGTTCTTTTCCTCAGCCTATTCTTTAGACAAGATAAAATAGATTGGAACAGACTCCACTGTTTGCTGGTACTTGACACAATGAGAACTATTGAAATATTTCAATACACTCCTTTGGTGAAATATATAATTTGCTTTAAACGTTTAAAACTGGTTCAATTCGTTTTATATTTGCATTGAATGGTATTTTAGTTTCATCCAGATGTTAGTGCAAAGTGAAATATTACAGCACTGAGCTTTGTCTCATTCTCCTTTGGTGGAAGTTGGAAAGGAGTTTTTTCTTACAGCATAGAGTGAAGAGAATAAAAAATGAACAGCAAAGTTGTGTAACAATACATCCAGGTTCTGACAAATCAATTTTCAATCAGAGACATTCTATACAACAACCGAAGTACTTTTGATCATGTAGTCACATGTCAGAAAAGTGATATTTAATTTGTGTGCCATGAGAAAACCAGGAAGGAGATGATGACTGGATCATCTGCTCATCGGGATTGAGCAATAAATATTGGCCGGGACACCAAGTATAATCTCCTCACGTTAGTTCAAAATAATAAGGGTCCCTTTAGCGGCAGAGTGGCTTTGGTTTAATGCCTCATATACGTCTGATGTGTAGGATTATCTCAGGACAGCACTGCTGTGGCAGTATCAATTAGTCTATTTTAACCCCGAGGGTAGATCTTGAACCCTGAACGTTCCGACTTAAAGATCAGCACACTACTCAGTGACACCTGAGCAAAACACAACACTCTGACAAGTGGCTTATTACTTACATCCCCAGGGATTAATGAAGCAATTAAGGGCAATTGCATCGATTCTGTATGAGATGCCAAACAGGCCTCTTATCGTCGAATGGTAGTCTCCCTACCCTTAATCAGTAGCTTAAGTTCCTAGGTTAGACTGAGTAGGCTTATCTTCCTGTCCCACCTACTCCAGAAGTGTATCACACATCGATGGGCATTTTAATTTTAAATAAAGGAAAACTTCTTCAACCAATGGGCTGTTGTCATTTGGAAAGTGCAACATGTGTCATTAGGAATCAGCACTTTGGATCACCTTTGCTGATTCCCTGTGTGTTCTACGGGAGTCAGTAATTTCTATCACTGTCCACCGTTACAACTACAAAAAGTCCTCTAATATCTCTCCTCAATAGGTCATTCTTCCCTTTTGAATATGGGCAGTGAGCACTCAGTCCTATCTCTTCCTTAGCAACAAATGGCTACCTTGCTTCCAACCTGCTATCAGCAAGAGGTTAAATTTCACTGTCAATGTATGGCAATACTGAGAACAACCCTCCCCATATTGACCCAGGCTAAGATCACAAGACGTAGCACAAGTCAGTGTTTATGTCCAGGATTAGATAATCAGGAAGGATGTTCTCCACGGCTGGGGAGTCCAGAACCAGGGCTCACGCTCTAAGGATACTGGCTCGGACATTTTGGACTGAGATGAGGAAACCTTTCTTCACCCTGACAGTGGTGACTCTTTGGAATTCACTATCATAGAAATTGAGTGAGTCCAAAACGTAATAGCTTTTTTTCGGGCTAAAGGGATCAAAGCTTACAGAAAGAATGATGGAACAGGGTGCTGAGTTGGATAATCAGCCATCGTCATTTTGAACAGCAGTGCATGCTTAATGGGCTGAATGGCTTACTGCTCCACTTATTTCTGTGACCATTCTGTGGCTTGAAGAGATGTGTTTTGTTCAAAAGCTATTTTGATAGGAAAACAAAAGAGAATGTGGTACTGGTTACAACACAGAGTGGCGAAATAATTTCAGATGATTGTGAATTGGTCTCTTCAAATTTAATTGAACAATGAGGAAGTTCTGGGAAACTGGGATAAACTGCTGAGTCCCCTTCCAGATGAAAATCGAAATGACCCAAAATAAATAGTATAATCACATGGGGAGACATGTGGGAATAACCTGAGAATTACTAATCTCACTACACATAATATTGATTGAGGAAATGCTGTTCCAATCAAATAACATCCTACAGATTTAACCTTTGAAGGTTGGCACAGGTTCAGAAAGAGACTGAACACTTGCTGAAAGACAATATAATCAAAATCTGTCATAGTGAATAGAGTTCACCTACATCAGTGGTACCAAAACCAGATAATATCCAATGATTATGTGTGGGCCTCTGCATAATCCATGCGGTTACTAAATCTGATACATGTCCTAAATCAAGTTTGGAAGACCATATTGAGAAGATGGGACGAGCAATTTATATTTCTCTGTACGACTTACTCAAAGGATCCCTTCAGCTACTTCTATTCAAAAAGGTGAAGACAATTTCTGCTTTCGTGACACCAAAATACACTGTACAGTTTACAGCCATGTCATGTGGTATGAAGAATGTGCCAGCTACATTTTAAAGACTAACCAATGATGCAATTTCTTCGTTCCCCAATTGCGTGGTACACATTGATGACCTGGTTTTTAGTCACACATGGATAGAAAATTTGCAGAATTTCTCAAAATTATTCACTCGACTTTGAGAGGCAGGCTTGGTGATAAACCTGGCTGATAGCGAACTCAAGAAAACACAAATCACTCTCCTGGACCATGTTATTGAACATGGACAGGTGTCCTCATCGACCAAAAGAGCAGTACGACTACAAAACAATCTTGATTATCCACATTAGACGGGTGGGGATAACTAATTGTTCGGATAACTAATTGTTCAGATAACGCATTGCTCGGATAACTGATCAGATTGCAAACAAAGGACCTTGAGATCTTGTTCGGGTAATCTGAAATTTGGATAATTGATGTTCATATAACAGAGGTTGTTCTGCATTTGGTCGTACTACAAGTGGGTTTTATCAGAAAGTTGTAGGGAGTCTTAGCAGTGTGGCTGCTTCACTCACTGAATTGCGTAGAAATACAGGAAGTTTCAATGGATGGAAAACTGTCAGAAGGCTTTTGTCAGCCTGAAAGTTGTGTTAACTACTGCCCCAATATTAGCGACAACTAATAACCCAAAGCTATTCAATGTAGTTATCGATGCAAGTGATAGAGATGTTGGTGCTATACTCTTACAGAAAGCATCGAGAAGATAAAAAGACTTATCAGTTGTTTCTCAGGATGCTAAACATTCATCAACAGGAATATTTGACAGGTCAGGCAACATCCAAGGAGCAGGAGATTCGACGTTTCGGGCATAAGCCCCTGTCATGTGATCATAGCATGGATCATTTATGGGAAGGATTGTTCTCTGTATTGCCACACTTTGACAGTGCAAGTTAACCTCTTGTTGAGAGCAGGCTGGAAGCAAGGTAGCCATTTGCTGCCAAAAAAAAGATAGAGCTGAGTGCTCACTGCCCACATTCAAAGGGGAAGAATGACCCCTTGAGGAGAGATATTAGAGGATTTTTTGAAGCTGTAACGGTGGACACTGATAGAAATTACTGACTATTGCTTATGCCCAAAACGTCGATTCACCTGCTCCTTGGATGCTGCCTGACCCGCTGTGCTTTTGCAGCAACACATTTTTCATCTCTGATCTCCAGACTCTGCCGTCCTCAATTTCTCCTAGGAACATTTAAAGTTGAGAAAGAGACCTTGAGTTTGGTATTGGCGTTACAACATTTGCCAGTAATGTATCTGAGACAACCATACATATTGATCATAATCCTTGAAAGTTTTTTGGAAAAGTTCAAGGACAAACAATGTAGACTGGTTTTCGGGGCATGTCTTCATGAGAAAGTCTCTACATTATTTTGCAGGATATTCTGACTCTCCAGCTATTTCTCTCATGGTGTTCGAATCCACATTAAAACTACAATTTAGCCACGTGACAAATCAAACTTACTTTTTCATCACTTTTTTTCCTGTAGAATTGAGTCTACAATTTTTTTTGAATGCTCTGTCTGTTAAATTGCAATTGATCAAAATTAAAAGCAAACTAAAATGGTGTCTGGGTCTATAATTTATTGCCAGACATTAAAAAAGCAGAAGTCTCACAATGCTGCATTTCAAGCCTTGATCAACTAATTTAATGAAACAAGGTCATACTCCAATCAGCCATGATCGTGATGAATGACAGGGCAGGCTCGAAGGATTGCATGGCCTGCTCCTGCCCTATTTTCTACGTTTCTAAACTGGATTAAATACCCAAGAAAACTGAAAATTCAGAATTATGAGCCTTCATCAGTTGATTTAGGTAAACAGGTTACATATTAGATTTTTAGTCAGCAATTAAATTTAGTCCATATGATCTCCCAGTATTGTTGCTTGAGCTGTGATTACAGTTCATTAGAAACTTTCCCACCACTAAGATGAATCTGGTTGCTGGATTTATCCAGACAATTTTGAACAAAAGTATTTTAAATGCTGTGATTCTCCTGTCTCTGATTCCATGCCTCTATTTGAACAGGATTCGGTTGTTGTGGATATTCCCACTGCAGCTTCAATGTTACTTTCCTCTGTATCCTCAGGTGTCTCCAATTTCGCTGTTATCAGTTACAACACTCAATGATGATCAGCCTTTCTCGAAAAAGAAAGAGCTGGATATACTCAATGGGTCACAGGACTGGAAAACTAAAACTCTGCTTTCCCGCCACAGATGCTGCCAGACCTGCTCCAGCAGTTTCATTTTTGTTTCAGATTTCCAGCATCTACAATTTTGTTTTATTTTAGCCTTTCTAAAATTCTGTCAAACTTCATCTCATCCAAGTCTCAACTACATTTTGTTTCACCATGAACTGGACATCAACATCCTCTTCATAATACCTCAGCCAGGCCCCTGCCCCTATGACGTTAAAACAGGAGATGAATGATAATTGGACCCACTCATTCCTTTGATACCCTTTCACTGTTTGTGACTAATGATGACTTTTGGATTCCCTTTTAAAATTAGCTGCCAGTCTCCCTTACTCTTTATTTCCCCTCTGAACAGTCTATATTTCGCATGGTCCTCACTGGGGTTAGCAATAATCCATATCCTTTGCAACATCATGCAGGGAATTAGAGTTCTGTTTTTGCTACCATTTCCTGCTTGTGGAAATGTTAAGCTGTATTGTCGAGCTGGAGCTGAACATTGCCCAGATTTGTGCTCAAATGTCCTTGCACAAATGCCCTCTTGCCACATTGAAATCAGCCCTCCTCCAACTCAAAATTATTCTGGATTGTTCCTTGTTCTTTTTATACACAAGCTAAAATCTTTTGATACAATGATCAATGCTTTCTTAAATGATCCCGGTCTAATATTTAATGTATTTTATGCATATTGTGTGTATGCACACAAATTATGAAGTTGGCAGTGCAGATTGAAGATATCATTAGGATTCTGAACATTAGAAATAGGACCATCGCATGCAAAATAAGGAAATTATGACGAACAGTCCTGCTTTTCCCACATGTTTAGTATTTATGCAGCATGCTTCAGGAAGGGATTTGAGAAGGTGCACAAAAGATACACAAAAATGGTACCAGAGATGAGCAACTGGAGAACTATGTGGATCGTTTGAAGAAGCTCGGGCTGCTCTTTATGGAGAACAGTAGATGAAGAAGACATTTTACACGTGTTCAAAATCATGAAGGACTTGGATAGAGTAGAGTAAAACGGGAGGAGAATACATTTGGATTGGTTACTCTGTGGAGGGTTGGTGTGGACTTGTTGGGCCAAGTGACCTGTTTCCATACTGTACGGATTCTATTTTAAAAAGGCTTGAGAAGAAAAGGACATCGATTTAAGATGATCAGCAAAATAAAACAACGGTTACAAGGAATCTTTTTTTTTAAAAAACAGCATAGTTCGGAAACTGGAATGTTCTGCCTAATAGTGTAGTGGTGGAGGCAGCTTCAACTGAGGTCTTCAAAAGGAATCTACGACTTTCATACGGAAAGGTTTTGCAGTATCACATAGTAAAAGGACTTTGGAGTGAACACAGGCAAGTTCCTCTTTGAGAGCTCATCAAATCATTGCCTACGAGTTGTTACCACTGATCGTTGTATAACATTGCCCAAACTCCGAGCTCACCAGTTATTTCCTAATGGTTTGTCATATTCTGAAATAATGACTTCGTCAGTCATGCATGAAACTAAACTGACTTTGCAATTACTTCACTTGATCCAGGAGAACCTGCATTCCCATTTTCCTCACTGTTTGCACTGACAATGTTTCCAGAACTGCAATTCATCGAAGAGCACAAATTAAGTAATTTGCTATCAGTAAACTTATTCAGAATTAAGCCCAAAGCAATTTAAACAAAAAAAATCGCAGACTTGCGATTCAATATTCCAAGCCTGATCGATTAGTTTTCTTAAGTTAGTTAATGACTGCAATTTTAATAAATCATATTATTTTGCCATAGCGATAATAACAGAACAGAGATATCCATACAAAGTCAGAATCTGGTGTCACAGACCTTTAGCTGATCGTTGTTCTGTTCAGAAATAGAGATTATAGACAGGAAAGGTCCTTTCAGTGTAAGGCTAATAAGTTGCTGCAGTTCATTCCGTAGAGTGTAAGTACTAGGTAGCCCAACATCGTAGCTCAGTGATGGTGAAGGGAGTGGAAATTAGGTTCATTAGTTCTTTTGCCAGTCAATCAAACTGCTCTCTCTTTGTTCATATTGAGCTTCTTGACTATTATTGCAAATAAACCAATCACCAGGTGAGCAGTGAAGATTCCAATGCTCCCAATTTTAGCCTTGTAATGGTGAAGTTAATGAGGGGGTAATGACAGAGCAGTATACCTTGAATCCCAGTCTTGTAATCTTGCTAATGTAACTAGTTATTGCTGCCTTCACCACCCACCCCCATGGAGTGTATTGACAATGCTGTCCTATGATCTAAAAAATGTTGCTGGGACTGTATTTGTTTTCAAGATGCATCATAAACCATCTTGGTCCTGTTGTTATGGGGTTCTTTTGACTTCCACAGGATCTCTACAGTAGAATACAATGAGGGAATGCTGGGGTTGGGGTGTGGAAGAGACAGTACAGAGTGAAAAGAAGAGAAAACCATTTATTTAGTATGTCACCATTGTTTATAGCTATTTCTGGTCTATGCAAGACCTTCATACTGAAAGACAAGCAAAATTCAACTGACCATTGAAAAACTTTGGATATTTTATGCTGATTCAAGATTGGTCTATCGAAATAAGCCAAGCATTTCTGAACCAGTCAAGCAGCTGTTTTCTGTGATTGTTCTCATCTGTGTTGGTGTTCACCACGCTGCCATGGGATGCCTTCGTGAGGCAATCCTGACATAATCTTACAACAACTGCCAGCACTTCCTTTTCACATTATTGGATCCCTAATATAGCAGATTTAAATCTTACATTAGACCAAACTTGCTTGCCAATTTGTTCCCTTTAGTTTCTGACAAACTTAGGTTTCCACCTAATTCACAGTGTGAGGTGTCAACATTTTCACAGCTGCAACTGGTTATAAATTACCAGTTAAATCATTTTAAATATGTGCATGATCACAAAATTAATGTTTGGCACAGCTTATTAACATCGAGAGTTTTGGCTGTGAGGGTAGGAGTTGGTGGGTGGGGAGTAAAGAGGTCAAATAAAGACTTGTCTGCACTTGGACAGAGGGACAACATCCTAAATGCAAGGATTCAAGTTTAACTTCCTTATCTCTGAAAAAGTAACTCAAGCCCTTTATACACTATTGCGAATTTAACCCTTACAAGCACAATTTGTAGCTCAATGTTTGATTCAGAATCCGAATATAGTAATTTCTCATTATTCAAATTCACTGAATGTTCATGTCATATTAGTCAGTATTGGCTGTTTTCTGGAAAAGAGAATTTTATTCCTTTTCCTTTCCTGCTCCTTCATCCGTTTGGAGTTTACTGAAAGACCTGACCATAATAAAACCGGTAGTAATTACAGATCTCTGACCCTGAGCACTGTAATGACCTCAGTATTTAGTCTTCTATTCATTGATGATGTCACTGAAACGGTGTGGATGTGATGCTGCCTGTATTAAATTCACCATGAAAGCACTTTATAAGCTTGATTCAAACAAATGACTATTACGAGGGCATGTGCCTGACTCTGTGGATACACATGGCCTCTGGCCAACTTAAATTATAAAAAGTGTGAAGCATTCAATGGCGACATTGCATGGGAGATAGACCAAGGTGAGGAGACCAGGAGCTGGTCCCAATCCACAGCCATATTTCTTCAAATATGCAGCCATATTTCATCAAATGTCACCGAACTCTGGAGATCATGGCGATGATTTTGGAGGTAGTGTGGAATCGGGGGTGGGGGAGTGAGGATGAGCAGGAAAGAGAAACAAAAAGAAGCGATGAGGTGGGGTGAAGGAAAGGAGCACAATTCTTCAGTGTTTTCACTATAGCTCCGATGTCCAGAAACAGACCCTCAATATTGATCAGCAAGCAATTTTCCGTCTCAGCATTTAGGGCGGTGGTACTACTGTTTAAGACAACTCTGTCACTAACCTTAAATTCCTTGGGAGGCAGTCTAGCTGCCTCTTTAATGTAGCTGCTGTTGTTTGAACTGGCATTCGTTGCATTGCACAAAACATTTTGAAGGAATCAATGGTTCTTCAACATTCCCTTTTCACATTCTTGTATTCCAAATGAAGCATAATTAAACCACATCAAAATCAGATCAAATCAAACTTGCTTCCTCATGTCTGGCAAACTTTGATTCCCATCTTTCTGACAATCTGGTCTGTCAAAATGTCCCCAGCCACAAGTCATCGTGAAGCACAAATTAAACAAAGGATTTACACTTATCAATGACTTGCAAACATTTGAAAATAAACCCTGAAGATCAAAAGGCTCTATTGAGCTGATTCAGCATATTTTTGAAATATAGAGGAATCACTCTAATCACCAGGAGTAATGCAAATATTGGGAGGGGCTGTGGTCTGGAATGGTGGGTTTTGCTCTCGCACTGAGAGATGTTGTCAAGAGGAAGTTCCTCCATAAATCTTACAGAAATTAATGCTCTCCAGAAATTCCTGTTTACATTAGAATAGATAGTGTAGACAGTCAGAGACTTTTTCCCCTGACGCAAAAGAGTGTTACGTGGGGACATAAATTTAAGGTGAATTTTGGAAGGTATAGGGGGGATATCAGGGGTAATTCATTTACCCAGAGAGTGGTGGGGGCATGGAGTGCGCTGCCTGTGGGAGTGGCAGAGTCAAAATCGTTGGTGACCTTTAAGCGGTAATTGGATAGGTAAATGGATAGGTTCTAAAGCTAGGGCAAATGTTCGGCACAACATCATGGGCCAAAGGGCCTTTTCTGTGCTGTATTGTTCTATGTTCTAGTATATTCTGTTAAAAAAGGCCACTTTCAAAAGACATGACTGCAATATATGCTGACTTTTTTTCAACTTCCACAGAGGTTTGCAGGACACCTTAGTCTGTTCTTTTTGAAGAGATGGGGTGAGGGGAGGTGGCCAATGTAATAGTGTCTGGAAGCAGAGCGTTAGGTAGTCAATGTGTTTTCAATATGTTTAGCCTCATTGTACAGTCCAGTGCTTTGAAGTGAACAACTGAAGGCCTGAACATTGAAGGGCTGGAAATGGTTATTGAAAGACTTTGTATTAATGCATTATTCACTCAATTATTCACGAGCTTTTAACTGGGAGGTGGTCGAATTTGGAAAATGGCAGTAGGGAGTCTGGCACCTTCTCATTGCTAAGCCATGCTGACATAGACCAGTGCTCTTTGACATCTTGACTCTGCATGATCTCTCAGTCCAGCCTCCCTCATATCCCTGATTGTACCCACCTTTGCAGCCTCAGCAATGATCAGTATGAACAGTAGGGCTCAGAAATGTGTCCCTCTTACTGGAGTAGCAACTCTTGAAATTAAGCTGCACTGTCAACTGATGAGTAACCCTGGCAAGAATCTCTTCATTTTAGATTAGAATGGAGCTAGAAAAGCACATCAGGTCAGGCAGCATCTGAGGAGCAGGAAAATCGCCGTTTCGGGCAAAAGCCCTTCATTAATGAAGAATCTCTTCATTGGTCACTGCTGGCAATATACCATCCTTAGCATACGCCAAAACTCTAGGTTTCAGTCCCATCATTAGGTCTGCAGCATTCACTGCAAGCTTCCAGATAAAATGTCTTTTTACAAGATTAATGACAGAGCAAAGTTTATATGCCAGTCAATAATTTCTTTAATGTAAAAAAAACAAACTGTGGAAGTTGACAATCTGAAAAAAATACAAAAGTTGTTGGAGAAACTCAACATATTTTGCAGCATCTATGGTGAGAAAGCAGAGTTCACCTTGAGTCAAGTGACCCTTCTTCAGAGAGGTCTGAAGTTCTGAACATGAGTCATTCAACGAAAAACATTAACTCTGCTTTCACTCCACAGATGCAGCCAGATCTGCTAGCTATTAGTAGACCGTCACACATTATATTCAGTTTATTTTTTAATGACCTTTTTAGTTTCTGGAGCACCAGAATCATCAGCTCCCTTGCACTTTCAGCAGGTGATGTTTTCAGTGCGGCAAATGGTCATCAAGTGCCATTAAGTCAGTTTTAGCAAACATTTACATTCAGAATAAAAACACTTGAATAGGAGTGTCAGGATTTCAAGCCACTGACAGGCAGGCTGGAACATGGAAATGAATGATGTTACAAACCTATTTCTTCACAGTTGCACAGTCCAGAAAAGTCTCAAATAAAGAGCTTAGGGGCAATTATAGAAGGGCAACTAACTGTCCAATTTCTCCAGTGAAGAGCTTTGGATACTGGTTCTAATACAGGATTGACTTTTTCTCATCAATGGGTATTGGCTCAGCAATTGCAAACATTAATGGTGGCACAGAAAGATTTGCATCTCTGTTATCGTTCCGATTTCACCATCAGCTCTTTGGATTGGGCCATTTCATTCTTGGGATAGTGACCCCGCAATATCTTCTTGGTCAGGCCACACCAGCAGCATGCTGCCCTTGGTGGTGCCATCCACCACAGCAGCGCTGGCTCCAGCTCTCAGTCCTAGCAGCAGGACTCCACCACAATCAACAACATTATTACTGCAAAAGTCTTGTCTAAAAAAAGCACCACAATCTAACTTCTCAGAAAAATACACACTTGGGAGGCAGAGCCCAGCAGTTTCCACAATGTGCTAACTGTGGCCTGGAACAGCGTATTTGACATTATTCTTGCATGTATACAGAAGGAAATACCTACATAACTTCACAAGAATTGCTGGTTCTGCAGCAATAGCCTTTATTCCAAATACAATATTATTCAGGATTTAAATTGCACTTTGGATCAAACTGACACTTCAATTTCCTCAGTTGTTCCTGACAACTATAGGTTTCATTTCCATTGCAGTTTGGATTGTTACACTTACTATGCCTGCAATTGATGATAAAAGATACAAGAAGTTATTTAAATGAGCATTTGCCTCCATCCCACAATTGTGTGCCAGCTGTTTGGAAGACTGAAGATTCGGGATTCAGGCCTGCAGCTTGCATTCAGCCGTTTGAGTGAAACTGGCCACACTCCAGATGGGTGACTGCAATAAATGTTCAGGATTCAGTTACACCACACTGTAAATGTTTGCTATAAATTCTGTGTGTTAGGATTGAGCCCTCCACTATCACCTGATGAAGGAGCGACACGGCGAAAGCTAGTGTGCTTCCAAATAAACCTGTTGGACTATAACCTGGTGTTGTGTGATGTTTAGCAATAAATGATGAATTTGTTCTTCAAAACCTTTGTTGCTGGTGATAATGATTAGCGACAAAAATGGGATAGCAAGTTCTTGAATGTATTCATATTAAGAGTTTAGAAACTTCAATAATAAAATGTAAAACAAACTTACAATGAAGTGTCTTCGATGTTCTCTCCTGATACAATATTTTTGAAACAAAATTCTGAATCCCTAATTCTAATGCAGATAACAGAGAGACAGTAATGCAAATGCTCTTGCCTACAGTGGTGTTCCCTGCGCTGCTGTGTGATGTTTCCTGAAAAGTCCAGAGAAAGTGATTTACTTTCTGTTTTGTGTCCTCTGAATGAAGCAAAACATTAATCACACATTGTTTTCAAACTTGCTTTTTTCATGATAGATTTTGGAGTGTACAGTTTTTCATCGACCTTGTACTTTGGACTGTCAGGTGATCTGCAAATAGTCAGAAAAGTGCTATGCAGTCATTTTAAATGTACATCTACATCCACAATAAAATCATCATAATAAACCTGAAGAATTCAGTAAATATTTCAAGCGATTGACAGCTAGTTTTATAAAACTGGTTCAAGATTTATTAGCTCAAAACCCTCACTGCCTATTGGCAAGACAAGCTAATGAGGCTGGAGTGTGGAAGCAAAGGAAGGGAGATACGATGCAACCAATTCATTTCTTCAAGACTTTATACTTGTTGCAGCGTCTCAAAATATCTCAACTGAAGAGCTCCAGGCCCAAATGGAGACTAGGCAACCAATTTTCCAATATCTCCAATGAAAACCTTTGGTACTGTCTCCACAGGCAGGGCTGCATTTTTCAGGTCAACTGGCATTTGCCAAGATTCTCATGAGTCAGGCCAAGCGGAGGGGAGTTCAGGAGCAAAGCCCAACTCCCTTCTGCCCCATTATATTATACTGTCCGTGGGGGGGGGCAAATGAAGTCACCAATTGAGAGCCACTCGTGTCTGTCTTTGTAGTGAATAGGAGAGCTCCTCAACTCCCGCTGTGGGCCGTGGCCTGCAAATCTCTTGAGTACAGGTTCAGCAATATCCACCACTACTGGCAGCAAAGGACAGGTCACTGCTCTGTCTTCACTCTGTTATTGCTATTAGCTCCTGGGATCATGCCATTTCAATAATGGTTTGTGACCAGAAAACAACTAATGTACGACCTGTCAGTACCATGCCACCCTTGGCACTGCCAACCATCACGTTTGACTCCAGCTCTCAGTTCAACCAGCAGGGCTTCACTAGAATTCATAAAATGATGACTGCAAAAGTCTCCTGTCAGAAAGAACACTAACAGTATGTGGATGTAATACATCTTTTGGGGGTAAAGCTGACTGTGGTAACTAGGGCCTGCTACATGGTTCTTGGATGCAGAAGGAAATATCGACATAACTTCACAGGAACTGCTTCTTCTCCAGCATTTGCCTTGGAAAATATAATATCAAATGAAGTACGAATTACACAAAAGATCAAACATATTTTCCAGTTATTGCAAACAATCTTGGAGAATTATATTTTACATATCCCTTGCAGTTTGGATTGTCAACCTTACGATGCCTGTAACTGGTCAGACAAGATAAATTATATCCTTAAATTAGCATTTGCCTCTCGCTACTATTGAGTGCCAGCTGCTTGAATGGCTGAAGACTCTGGAATCAGTCCTGCAGCTTGCGTTCAGCTGCTTTTGTTAAGCTTCTTACAATCCAGATGGATACTGCAATACTGATTTTATTCTTCAACCCCTTTCATAGGTTTGATGAACATTATAGCCGGTGATAAGGGTGAGAGTGTGATGGGATATGTATTTCTTGAATATACTCATTTTAAGAGACTAAAATGATCAGGGATAAGCAACTCAAATTTGCAAGCAATTTTGAAATCAAGCTTCCTTGATGTCCTCTCCTAAAACTGTCTGTTTTGAAAAAGACTGCGACCCGAAGAATAATGTCGATAATGGAGAGGCAGTATGTGATTGCTATGGTCGGGAATGGTATTCTCTGCATTGCTGTGTGCTGTTTTAATGAGGAGTCTGTACGTTATCTTACTGTAACTGTCAGTCCATCAGCAATTTACTTTCATTTTCTTGTACTCTGAATGAAGCAAAGTCATGGTCACATATTGCATCAAACATACTTTTTCATGACTGCTTTCGATTTGGAAGGCATGGTTTTCCATCTCCATCGCAGTTTAGGCTGTCACGTTTACCAGGCTAGCAACTGAACAGACAAGTTTAGTCACTGAAATCAGCATTTGCCTCCATCTACAAGTGTGTGCCAGATGCTGGAAAAGCTGAAAAATCTGGATTCAGTATTGCAGCTCTTATTCAACTGCTTTTTTAAAACTGTTCACACTGCAGAATGATGACTGCATTGTTTAGTGACTTTTTTGTCAAATTTACATAACTAGTTTGCAAGAAAGCAGAGCACAGATATGGGAAGAGGCAGAGAATGTTGGAGGAAGGAATTTTTCCCTGCAGTATAGACCAGAGAGTTCAATGGGAGGGAGAGCGTTCAGGGCCGGGATGATGAAGGGGAAACAATTCACTGAAGATATTTGGATCTTTCAAAGCAATGGCTTTTCCAGTAACTCTGTTTTTCTTTATGTTTTACAGCATTCGCAGTTCTTTCGGCTTTTATTTGGATGGATTCTGTTGTTCTAGTTAAATAAGAGCTTCAATTTGTAGGAACAAAGCAAGAATGAGAGATGCAAATTTAGTGTGATTGCTGTGGTCTGGTCTGCAAAGATGTTTGTTGCACTGCTGTCACATGCTTTCAAGAGGCAGCCCCTGAACAATCTAAACAACAGTTCTCCAGCAATATCCTTTCACGTCTTTGAATTCTGAATCAATTATCATTTATACACAAACTGGAGAAAACTTATTTTCTGCAACTGTCCCTGGAGAAATTAGATTTCCCGGTTCTTCACAGTATACGCAGCTGAAATTAGTCATGAAAGAACACATTTTAAGCTGGGTCTTGTATGCACAATTGGCTGATGGCTGGTATAAAATTGCTGATGCTCAGGGATTCAGTATTATATTCTTTGATCAACTGTATTTAGGAAGTAGATCAACTTCCAGAGGTAGTGGGACCATGGAAAGCAGTAGGTTTTTTCTTTAAAACTTTCATAGGGCTTTCAAAGACACCACAGACAGAAAGAGGGGAGTAGAGGATATAGGGACCCTAATCGTTCAATATATTTATTCTTTCTTCAGAGTTCAGCTATCTAAATGTTCGAATACAAATTGAGATCTGAATATTGAATTGGGAAGCAATTTTCCACTGACTAATTTTGAAGGTTTTTTATTGATGCAACTATTTTTTAAGCAAACAAAATCTCTAATCTCTCAGGAATTTGCAATCATTATAGACATATTAAAGCAACTTTGTTAATGTGAGTGACATAAGCTGGTGTTTGTTGCATTGCTGTGGCATGTTCTCAGACAGAAGCCCCTCCATAGAACTTATGGGAAGTGACACTAATTTTCTTTCACATTGTTGTGTTCTAGATGAATCTTAATTAAGTCACACATTGGACTAAAACTTTCTTTGTGATCACTGCATTCATTACTGGGATCTCTTCATAGTTTCCATATTGGCAATTAGTGTTACAGCACAAATTAGGTGATTTTAAACAAACACTTGAAACATTCAACCATTGAAAAAGCTCTGAAGATGGAGGATTTCAGCATTATAAACTTCTTTGTTGGATCTTTACATTGAAACTCCAATTTGTCAGTTTAATCAACCTGCTACATCCCAAACAAACAGGGATGAGTTAGATATTCAACATGAGTATGTCTCATTAATTGTAACTTTAAATCCCTATTCCTGCCTGCCCTGAAAATCTTTCACCATCCCTCTCTCAACAATAAACTATTTATGTTTGCCTTTAAAATATTCCATACCTCTGCTTTAATAACGTGTCAGAGTTTCCACATTTTGAGATAAAACAAATCATCTTGATGTGTTTTAAATGGACAACCACTGACATTTAGACAGTAATCCTTCATCCTTGTCTCTTCTGTAAGAGGAAACATCTTGTTTCAATTAATTTGCCTCTTCCCCTCCTAACCACAAACTGACAAAAGCATAGACTATCTGACATCCCTTTGCATGACAAGTCATTCTGTAAGTATTATTCTGGTAAGCATTCTCCGAATTGCCTCCAATGTATTTACTTCCTTCCATAAACAGGGTGACCGATAAGAATTAGAGCATTCAAGATACAAGCTCAACAGTGCTCTCTACTTTTGTGTTTAACTTCCCCCACGATAAAAGGAAAACATTTATTCACTTTCCTAATTACGTACTGCTAGCACTTTGTGATCCAGGTAATGTTACACTCTGATCTCAGTGCATCTCAGAGCTATGGAATCACCCTCTATTAAAACAAAATACTTTTCTTCCAGTGAAAATGGAGAACTTAACTTTTATCCATGTAAAGCTCTATTTGTCAGGCTTTTGACTACTCACTTAACCTATATTTCTCTATAGCGCCCCAATGTCCTCTAAAGTTATTTTTTAACCTTTCTTCTGCCATGTCAGCTTTATATTAATTCCTTCGTGAGTCATGGACTGTGAGTCAATACTTGGAAGATTTGAGCAGATACAGATTTAATTTAAATAGCGGCTCAAGTTATATGATCCTAACCATTCTGAACTCCGATTAATTCTCACTTCCAAACACCGAAGTAATGAACATTCATGTAAAAAAGGCTGGACCCCTGAATATAATTAGAGTATACCACTATAACAATAGGATTCTTGTCAACCCCCCTCTCTCTCTGTAACTCTCTCTCTCTGTCTCTGTCTCTCACACACACACACACAATGGATAAGTGAAAATCATGAAATGTAAGATGTCTGTAAGGCAAATGGATACTATAAACTTCCACTGTACTATTTCAACCTTTTAGCAAAACAACAATGGTTGACTCAGACCCGTGGCCTGTGCCTCTTGCTTGATGTGTGAGCTTAGGAATGTGGCTGACGCTCCTGACTCCTGCACTTGCAAGACGTGTGTTCAGCTGCTGCTCTTGTTTGACCGCATGATGACTCTGGAGCTGGGGATGGACTCACTGTGGAGCATCTGTGATGCTGAGGATGCCATGGATAACACGTTTAGTGAGCTGGTCACAACACAGTTTAGAACTGCTGAGGGAGACAGTGAATGGGTGACCAAAAGACAGAAAAAGAGGAGGAAGGCAGTGCAGGTTTCCCCTGCGGTCATCTCCCTCCGAAACAGGTATACCGTTTGCATGCTGTTGGGGGAGATTACTTACCAAGGGAGGGCAGCAGTTGCATGGTTCATGGCATCGTGGCAGGCACTGGTGTTCAGAAGGGCGGTAAAATGACTCGTAGGACCATTGACACAGGGAATTCTCTTGTGAAGGGAGTAGATAGGTGATTCTGTGACCGGAATGGGACTTCTGGATGGTATGTTGCCTCACAGGTGCTCAGGTCAGGTATGCCACCGATCAGCTGCAGAGTGTTCTAAAAGGGGAGGGGGAACAGCCAGTTGTTTTGGTGCTTATGGACACCAACGATATAAGTAGAAAATGAGATGAAGTCCTCAAAGAAGAATTCAGAGAGCGAGGAGGGAAGTTAAAGAGAAGGACCTCAAAGATAGTGATCTCGGGATTACTACCAGTGCCACGTGCTAGCCAGCGTAGAAATTTAAACAAAAGACAGGTTGAACACATGGCTTTAAAGATGGTGTAGAAAGGAGGGGCTCAATTTGTTAGACATTGGAACCGGTTCTGGGGCAGGTGGGACTATTACAAAATGGACGGTGTACATCTGAACCAGACTGGAACCAATGTCCTTAGTGGGTTTTTTGCTACTGCATTTGGGAATATTTAAACTAATTTGGCAGGTGACTGGGAAACAGAAGAGAAAGCAAGTAGGCAGTGATGTGGAGACTGGAGACTGTAAGAATTATGAAGATTGTATTCCTAAATGGAAGAGTAGGCAGAGAGTAGATGAGAACAAAAAAACTGGTAGCCTAAAATGCATGTACTTTAATGCAAGGAGTATAGTGTGAAAGGCAGATGAACTTAGGGCTTTGATTGGTGCCTGGGAGTATCATTGCAATCACAGAGTCTTGGTTGAAGGAAGGTCATGAAGATCGGCGATGAAACATCCCTGGATATAATCGCTTCAGACAGGACAGGGAGCGAAGTAAAAGCGAGGGGTACAGTTGCATTGCTGGTCAAGGACGATATCATGGCTGTGCTAAAGGAGCACACTATGCAGGTCTTGGATAGTGAGGCATTATGGGTGGAGCAGAGAAATTAGAAGGGTGCAGTTACACTGTTGGGGCTGTATTACAGGCCTCCCAACAGCATGTGGTAGAAGAACAAATAGATAAACAGCTTATGGAAATATGTAGAGGCAATAGGGTAGTGGTGATGGGAGATTTTAACTTTCCCAACATTGACTGGGATATACTTAGCATCAGAGGTCTGGATGGGTGGAATTTGTAAGAAATGTCCAGGAGAGTTTTCCACTGCAGTATGTCAATAGTCCAACGAGGGAAGGGGCCATATTGTGCCTGGTACTGGGGAACAAGCCAGGACAGGTGGCAGAGGTTGCGGTGGGGGATTTCTTTGGGAACAGTGACCACAATTCTGTAAGTTTTAGAATACTCATGGATAAAGAAGAGAGTGGTCCTAAGGGAAGAGTACTAAACTGAGCCAAGACCAACTATATCAAAATTCGGCAGAAGCTCGGAAATGTGGGATGGACGCAACTATTTGAAGGGAAGTCCACATTTGAGACGTGGGAGGCTTTGAAAGATAGGTTAAAGATAGTGCAGGATCGGCATGTCCCGTTGAAGGCAGAGGATAGGAAGGGCAACATTCGTGAACCGTGGGTAACAGGAGAAATTCTACGACAAGCCAAGAAGAAAAAGGAAGCATACATAAAGTCTAGGCAGCTGAGAACAGAACGGGCCCTGAAAGAATATCAGAAAAGTAGGAAAAGTCTTAAACGAGGAATCAAGCAGCCTTAAATGGGTTATGAAATAGCTTTTGTGCAGGGGAGATCGTGGCTTACCAACTTAATGAGTTCTTTGAGGAAGTGAGCAATTTGCTAGATGAAAGAAGGGCTGTACATGTCATATACATGGACTTTAGTAAGATGTTTTATAAGGTTCCCCATGGTAGACTAATGGAGAAATTGAAGTCATATGGTGTGCAGGGTATTTTAGTTAGGTGGATAAAGAACTGGTTGAGAAACAGGAGACAGAGAGGAGTATTTGAAGGGAGTTTCTCGAAATGGTGAAAGGTGACTAGTGGTGATCCACAGGTGTCAGTATTGGGGCAACTGTTGTTTGTAATATAAATAAATGATCTGGAAGAGGACACTGTTGGTATGATCAGCAAGTTTGCAGATGACACAAAGATTGGTGGAGTAGTAGAAAGCATAAGGGACTGTCAGAGAATGCAGGAGGATATAGAGGGACTGGAGATTTGGGCGGAAAATGGCAGATGGTTTTCAATCCAGACAAATGTGAGGTGATGCATTTAGGCAAGACTAATTCTAGACCTAATTATACAATGAACGTAAGAGCCTTGAGAAAAGTTGGTGTGCAGAGAGATCTGGGAGTGCAGGTCCATTGTACTCTGAATGTTGCTGCACAGGTGGATCGATTAGTCAAGGAAGCAAAAAGTATGCTTGCCTTTATTGGACGGAGTATTGAGTATAAGAGCTGGCAAGTCATGCTAAAATTGTACAAGACATTGGTTCAGCCGCATTTAGAATACTGTGTATACAGTTCTGGTCGCCACATTATCAAAAGAATATGGACGCCTTTTGGAGGGCTTTGAGAAGGTTTACGAGGATGGAAGGTGCTAGCTATGAAGAAAGGTTGAGCAGGTTAGGTTTATTTTCATTAATAAAAAGGAGATTGGGGGGGACCTGATTGAGGTTTACAAAATCGTGAAGGGTTTAGTCAGGGTAGATAGAGACAAGCTTTTTCCCAGCGTGAAGGATTCAATAATGAGAGGTCACGCTTTCAAAGTGAGAGCAGGAAAGATTAAGGGGGATACACACGGCAAGGACTTCACTCAGAAGGTGGTGGCCGTTTGGAACGCGTTGCCAGCAGAAGTGGTAGAGGCAGGCACGGTAGATTCATTTAAGATGTGTATGGACAGATGCAGAGGGATACAGATGCTTAGGAATTGACCGACAGGTTTGGACAGTACATTTGGATCGGCTCAGACTTGGAGGGCCGAAAAGCCTGTTCCTGGGCTGTAAATTTCCATTGTTCTTTTTTGTTAACTTATACATTCCTTTTCATGTTGTATTTATTCGAAGGTGAGAGGTTGGGAAGTGCTTTTACCAAAAAGGACCCGAAAGTCCTTGGTCACACATCACGAACAGAATTCATGCAAGGCATCCATTCACTAGGACAGGAAATGAAATGTCAGCCTTCATTACAAAATGAATCATGTGTAGGAATTGTGGAGTGTTGTTAGGCAGTATTTCGGTTATTGTGGACAGACATTCTGACCTTTATAAATCAATGATCACCTTGTCACAGAGGCAGTGCAAAACTGTTTTATCAGAATAATCTCTGGGATGATGGTAACATGAAGAGAGTGTGAAGGAAATGGATGTTTAATTTGTCGCATGGTGAGAGAATATGAGTTGATTGCATTGAAATTTGAAGATTATGGATGAACACACATTATGTTCAGGGATAGACATTGATGGCATAAGGAAAAGATTTTCCCCAAGATACGTGCTTCTTGGTAGTTTATGTACCTCTGTGAAGCTCCTATGTTGGTTGGGAGAGAGCTTCATGCGCTGATTTAACTCTCATTGACTCAATGTGCAGTTGTTGTGTGAAAGTCACATTGTTCACTAATCTGTCAGCAGCTGCAATGCCTAACTCTGAAAATATTAGCCGTTCCCAACAGCTTCTCACCTCCATCGGGAATATCGGTCTGCCTTCTCGGAGATGTCCTCCCTCCTCACTCTCAGCAAAACATATTAAGGTATCCATTATGTACCATTAACAATGGAGCCAGGAGGAACAACATAGAGCAGTCTATCCATGCAGTCTCTGTTTCATTGGTTTGTCATGTTTGGTCGTAGATAACATGCTCCTATTTTTATACAAGGGACTTGAGCGGCTGAACGTCCACCTCATGATGTCATGGGATACGCACAAGAACCTATCTGGGAAATGGGAGACGCACAAGAACTTAACTGGGAAAACCGTGGTTCCTGTTTAGCAGCTCAATGTCTTTGACTGGACTCCTTACCTTCCTGTGTAATAGTCAGCAGAGAATGAATGGGCTATCCCTATTCTTATCCAATAGTATTGATGGGCGGAATAACCTCCTCATATTCCTGTGAAGTTAGCTTGAGGTGCTGAACGAGCACCTCTCTTTACTCTGGTAACACATAGTATCCAGCAGGACTATTACATGAATGTTACCGACACTAACATCACAAGCCTGAATGCTGTCCGGGTCTTGCTGCACATGGACACAGACTGCTTCAGGAGCTGAGCGGGGCACATTGTTCTGAACATTACATGATTTTCAGTCACCACCTCCACTTCTGAGTTTCTGATGTGGGGGGAGGCACCGAGGCGTAAATGAGGATGTTTGTGCTGTGGATCTCCTGCAGTGATGTCCCGAGACTGAGATGGGACATGTCGAAAAACCACAAATATCTTCTTTGTGCTGAATCACTCCAACCGGTGGGGAGGTTACCTTTGATTTCCATTAAGTTCCATTTTCTTCAGGTTTCTTGATACCATCCTCAGTTAAACACTGCCGTGTTGTCAGGGCCAGTCACAGTTACCTGTTTTTTTAATATATTTTGTTCCTGTCAATAGGTCACGGTGTATGTGTGTGGTGTGTTTCCTTCTCACATACGGGTGTGACCATCAGGACTTCTCTATCACAGAGAGTTTGGGGAGATAGATCATTGAGATAGTGGTAAGACAGGGATGGATGGATGTTTGACACGACAGACACTCCAGGAGTTAGGGCATAGAGCAGATCAGCCATAATCTTATTGAAGGGAAAGGCAGGCAGTAGGGGCTGAATGACTTATTCGACTTCTCATGTTCTTCAATTCTCTTATTGGAACGTTCATCGATGTTATTTTCCTGGCTATCCTGTGTAGGAATGTTCTAGTCAAAAAGACCAGAGGATTTTGTGAGCAATATCTGGGGACAGTATGGGGTCATTATTCACTGCGAATCCGGGTCAACAACATGACAAATAAATGGAGACAGGGGGACTTCTGTAAAGAGAGATGAGGGGAATTCTACAGTAACAACAACTCTTTTTCCCAAGAACGTTTTCCAATCCACACCAAATCATGTTTGACTCTATTCAGGGGATGGATGGTCACCTCGGTTTCTCTGCACCAGGTAGTAGGAATAAGTGGTCTCCAACTGCTCCTGTGTAGCAGATTGAGGTGCTGAATGGAATGAGGCAAAGTAGGACTGAGGAACAGGAGTGGGTCCCTGCCTCACCAGGCCCTAAGGTTGTGGCTGATCAGAGTGTGGTCTCAGCTCCACGTCCCTATCTGCAATTTATTATCCTTGAGTCACTTTCCCGTCAAATACTTAACTAACACACCTTTGAATAAATGCAAACACACAGGTACCACAAACCTGTGGGTAGGAGAAATTCCCACTCATTTGGCATTTTGAGAATTTTTCCTTATCCCTGTTCCTACCGAGGTTAGAGAGTCATTGCTTCTTTTTCTAGTCCCGCTCCTCCAGATGTTATGATAAATTATCAGTGCAACTAAATGTGTGATATGGTAAATGATATCCGTCTCAGACTGGGTCAGGTTCAGTGTTAGGAACAAGTCAGACAGGTTTCTTGAATTTGTAAAAATTCTAAAACCAAAGCAAAGTTACTCGAAATACGATGGATACATAAATGATATAGAGTTTGAACATTGACAATATGTGCATCAACATTTATTTTTCGATAAATCTGAGACACAGAAATATGCAAACACACACACACACACATCTGAAAGCAAACAGAAAGAAAATGAAAGTGCAGGATATTAATTCGAAAGAGCTTTGTCCAAATAACAGTTAATTTCATGACAAAAGCAAAATTGAGAGAGTTTCAATTGTTCTTCTGCCTCTGAAGTGATTCTGCCTCACAGAAACTGCTATAACTGGGTTTTCTTCCTGGAACTGTTGGATTTAGCTGAATTTCCTTTGCTGCAGGCAGAGGAGAGATTCCGATGAATCCTCAACAGGAACCCTCAAAAAGTGCTAAAGATGGCTGACTGGTTTTCAATTCTCATTTGTTGCTGTACAGAAGTACAAATAGAGATGGAGCAATGGCTGTTTGCTTCCACGACAGTTTGAATTTGCTCCCTCTCTGATCTGAAACGTGCAATAATTTTACCCAAACACCAACGTGGACTAGGTAAGGTCTGGTTGAATATTCTCCTGACTGAATTAATCCATCCCTGTTACCTGCTCCATTTAGGAATGATTTGTAATTTATAATTTGAAGGTATATTTATATGTGTCTGCATAATTTTTGTACAATGTATTTAAGTCTTCATAGTACCTGTGTTAAACTAAGTATGTTATTTTCTAAACTTAAATCCTTAGTTTAATTCTCTCATCCTCAGCTACGCCCCAATACACTCTCCTCAGGGTCTTATATGGTTCAATATGAACAGCTCTCATTCTAAGGCCTGTACTACTCTGAACTTGTACAGGCCATGAGGGCCATGGATGTGGGATCAGTCAAGGTTATTTTCCAAGGCTGGAGGAGTCCAAACCAGAGGGTAACGAGTTAAAGTGAGAGGGGAAAATTAAAAAGATACCTGAGTGATAACTTTTTCACACAGAGGGTAGTGTGTGTATGGAGCGAGCTGGCAGAGAAAGTGGTGTAGGCTGGTACAATTACAACATTTAAGATGCAGTGGATGGGTATATGAATATGAAAGGGTTAGAGAGTTATGAGTTAATGTTGGCAAATGGTTTTACATCAGATTGTAATATCTGGTCGCTGCAAATGAGCTGGACTGAAGGGTCTGTTTCCGTGCTGTATGACACTATGATTCTATCAGGCCTTCATTCTAACAAGGAGTAAAGTGAAACATCTTTGAAAAGCTTCTACAATAATTGCATATTTTTTCTTTCAATTTCAGGGTTCATGACTACATACAATACATTCGATGTAGTCTCAGCATTGTCATGTACAGATACAGTAAAACACCCCGATGATTATACCCGATTGCCTTTGCATGAAACAGCAACATTCGATACACTTCCCTAATCACTTGCTGAATCTGCTGACTGGGTTTATATGGCTAATTTACCGAGATGCACACATCCCTCCGTCCCAACGCGTTCTGCAATGTTCTCTCCATTTAAGTAGGTTACTGTTATTTTATCTGTTCTGAGCAGTGACTTCCCTTAGCCCTTGTTATACTGTTTTTTGCCAAAGCTTTGCTCACTAATTTCCCCTGTCGGTATCCCATTGCTGGGTCTCCATGTGCTGTTAAATGACTATCTTGGTAAATGAACTAATTGAGCTCCGATTCAATCAGTCCCCTCATCTAAGTCATTGGTATCGATTCTAAATTGGTGATAATTTTACACTTCTAATGAGGCATTCCACCAAGTTACAATTTTATAACCGGAATATCAACATTTACCCTGAATGTTTGGCCCCCGGGAGATGCCCGGCTCTCAGGACAACTCCATACAACCCTGTTACGGTGGACGCAGCAAGACGTGTCAGAGTGTGGACATAGATACCACTATTACGTGTGGGAACACCTCCCACCTTGTACATGGCAGGTACTCATGTGACTCAGCCAACATTGTCTATCTCATACGTTGCAGGCAAGGATGCCCGGAGGCATGGTACATTGGGGAAACTGAGCAAAGGCTACAACAACGGATGAATGGGCACTGCAAAATAATCAACAGACAGGGGGGTTCCCTCCCAGGTGGGGAACACTTCAGTGGTCCAGGACATTCAGCGTCGGACCTTCGGGTGACTATCCTCCAAGGTGGACTTTGGGACATGCAGCAGAGAAAAAATTGGCCGAGCAGATACTGATAGCGAAGTTCGGTACCCATAGGGAGGGCCTCAACCGGGACCTTGGGTTCATGTCATATTATAGGTGATCACCATTGCACTCAACACACACACACACAGATATTCCTACATACACACACTCTCACATACACACGGACACAGGTACACACAGACGCGCACACAGGCACCCCACACACCCTTACAGACACAAATATTCCCACACTCGCACATGCACCCCCTCACAGACTTAAGACACTCTGCACTCATTAAACACACACACACACTTTCTCACACTCATAACCCCCACTCCAGACAGACAAACAGACAAAGAACCACATGCACACATATATTTTGTGGGGTGAATTTGTATTTGCAGAGTTACATTGTACTTTGCTCAAAAACTGCATGCATTCATGTAGAACTCTGAGATCAAAAACTGCATGAATTTTTGTAAAACTCTGTTATCTCAGGTTTTAGATTAGAAACAATCTAAACATCAGGTCATAGACAGAGAACACAGGGGGCCAACACCTTCAACATATTGTCTAGCTATCACCATTGTTAACAGCTAACCCGAGAATGCAACTTTAACAAAAAAGGTTTTGTGATTTACACATGAAAGAAGTGAAACTATCACTGTATTCTAACAGATGAAAGGCTTAACAGACAATCAATTTTTCAATGTATAATTACAGTTACATCACACTGTAAATTTTTGCTGTAAATTCTGTGTTATGATCGAGCACTCCACTATCACCAGATGAAGGAGCATCACTCCGAAAGCTACTGTGCTTCCAATTACACCTGTTGGACTATAACCTGGTGTTGTGTGATTTTTAACATTGTATTCCCTGATAGTTTACCAGGTTTCCCCTGTTGCTGGGCAGCAGTCTAGAAAGGCAGGATGGTCTCGTCCTACACTGTGTAATGCACTTTGCCGGCTCAATGACTTCAATCTATTTTTGCGTAAATCAAGAGGGCAGAATGGCCTCCGCCTGTCTCATTATAAAGATACTGACTGGCTGAATGAGATAATTCTTTATCTCTGTAACATTACTGAGTGGTTGAGAGAACAACATGTAGGTTAGGATCAGCAGCTGGCCATTCAGCCCCTCGCGCCTGCTGCACCATTCAGAATGTGCATTGTTGATGTGATTGTAACTTCACATCCCCTTCCTGTCAGTTCCTAATAAATATGGATTCTCTTGTTCATCAAAGATCTATGGAACTAAACCTTGCAACTTCGACGTGAGAACACCACAGATCATACAACCCTAAAGAGAAAACTACATCCCTGTCTCAGTCGGAAATGGGAAGGTCCTTATTCTCAAAACGTGTTGCCCTCAAACGAATCACCACTCTCTTGATACATAAGGAGTCGACAGTTAGGAATATTTCTCGACCATTCAGCCCCTCAAGCCTGTCCACATTCTCATTAACGCTCCTAAATCAAATACTTACCAAATTCAGCCTCCACTGAAGTCGCCGAAAGACGATTCCAGGAACCACAAGGTCATATGAGCAATGAACCCTGGTACAGAATGAGGCTATTCAGCCCATCTTGTCTGCCATGACATTTCAACGTGGTTAAAATATTTCTCAATCCCATTCTCCTGCCTTCTCCAGCTGACCATTGATAACTTATTAATGTAAACGTATTTATCTCTTTATTAAAGACAGTGTATGCCTGTATGTGGGGTTATGTTCATGTGTTTGTGTGTAAACTTCCATATCTTTGTGCGTATTTCTGTGTGCGTATGTTATGTGTGTTAGTGTCAGTATCTCAGTTTGTGTATACCTCTGTCTGCATCTCTGTGCAAAGTTGATTTTGAAGTAAGTAGATTGAAATTGCGATCAAAGTCTACCTCCTTCTCTCTCTCTGTCTGCTCCTGTTGTTCGCAGAGTTCATAGAATTCCTACTATGTGGAAACAGACCCTTCGCCAAACACATCCACACTGTCCCTTCGAAGAGTAACCCACCCAGACCCGTTCAAATACTATCCTATGTTTACTCATGACTAATGCCCCTTACCTTTATATCCTTGGGCGCTATGGACAATTTAGCATGGCCAATTCACCTAACATCCACACCTTTGGAGTGTGGGTGGAAACAGGAGAATCCGGTGGAAACCCTCGCAGACACGGAGAGAATATGAAACTCCACACAGACAATCCGCCTGAGGGTGGAGACGAGCCCGGGTGCCCGGCGCTGTGAGGCAGCAGTGCTAGACTCTGAGTTTTGTGATTAGATTCATACAATACTACCCTCTGCTGGCCTCCCCACACCACTACATCAGTGGCAGATTTTTCACTCTTTCAGAAGAGAACAAATCCTTTACTGTAAATCGCTCAAATTGCACGGCCATTTGATTTTTACAATAATATCTTTGGAAGCATAGAGCTGTTTTGTCCAATACTGAGAAATGTTGTTTCTGTGTCATTAGCAACACTACTGGGCCTTTTTCAGGACTTTTCAATACTTTCTCACATACGTTTTAAGCATTGCAAGTCACAGAGTGCGAAATTAATTCATCTTATCTCCTGACAAAGTGGTTCACTCGGAGGTGAGCATTTCCATTCTGACAGGCCCAATATATTTGCTACCCTCCATCTACCAGCATTGCGTGTGCGAGCCTGTGTGTGTGTGTCTGTGTGTGTATTCATGGTGCTGTCAGTTTGGATCGTGCTATGAGCTCTCTCACTCTCTATCCCTCCCAGTCTGAATCCTCGAGGATTGTCACTCTCTGCTGCTGTCACTGCAGTAGGGTGCGGAAGCCAGCTGAGGGAGAGGTTGCTTCATTTTCAGCACTACAGAGACGGTTAGACCTGCACTTAAATATTGACTCAAATACAGACACATCGGTTACGGGTGGTGGTGGAGAGATGGATATCGGGCACTCCTCCACGCAGCTTTCCTTATCTGCCATGCTCGGTGTAAACTGTGCAGGGCAGCTCCGAACTGAGAAAGCTCAACTGTGTGCCCATTGGCCTTTTAAAGATTCCACCAGTGTCAAGGATCACAGAATATCCAGGGGCATCCGGGCGATGGTGAGTACCTCCAGCCATGATGGGTGGGAGAATCGGGCTGGTATTGAATGACAGGGACACCATGGGGTTGGGTGGGTAGTTAATGACTTGAGTTCGATAAGATGGTATCAGGAAGCTAGCTCAGCCTCGCGCAGACGATATCTCTGTCACACTCAATTAAAATGTCACTGAAACAAATTATTGTTAGGTTCAACCCAATGAGTTGAAGACTCTGCTGACCCCAATCCCAGTGACAACGCTGCAGCTGCTTAACCAATGCTCTCCATCAAAAGGAAGAAGCTAAACGTCACTTTACACTTGGGAAAAAAGGCAGTGGGGAGGGGTGGTTGAGGTATCATTGGGGGAGCACATTATGGCAAGAAATCATAATTCTATTAATTTCAAACTAGAGATGGGAAAGGATGAATCAGGTCTAAAACTTAAAGTTCTAAATTGTTGATATTAATCAAGCATTTTCAAAAGTCGATTGAGGCAGATCATTGCAGAGAAGGGGGTCAGGTGGGAAGTGGGAAGTCTCGAAAATGGGATGTTAGGAGTACAGAGACATTATGTCCCTATTAGGGTGAAGGGTAAGGCTGGTACGTGTAAGGAATGCCTGAAGGATTGGAGAAATTGAGGTTCTGGTCACGGATAAGAGGGAAGGATATGTTCAGGTATGGACAGCAGGAATTGAGATTTTTTTTCTTAATTCATTCATGGGATGAGGGCTTCGCTGGTTAGGCAAGCATCAGTTACCCATCCCTAATTGCCCAGAGGGCAGCTCACAGGCAACCACATTGCTGTGGGTCTAGAGTCAGATGTAGGCCAGACCAGGTAAGATTGACAGTTTGTTTCCTTAAAGGGTGTCAGTGATCCAGATGGATTTTTCTGACAATCGGAATGGTCATCATTAACCTCTTAATTCTTGATTTAAAGTGAATCACTAGAAGAGTCTGAAGGCAACAAGAAAATATTTAAGAGGGAAATTGGGAGCATAAAAAGGGAACATGTGATAGCTTTAGTAAATAGAGTTAAGGAGCATCCAAAGGAACTCTACAAATACGTCAAGGAGGAAGAGTAACTGTGAGAAAATAGGACATCCTTAAAGATCAGCAAGGCTGCCCATGTACACAGGAAATGGGTAAGGTACTGAATGAATATTTGCATCAGTATCAGTGCAAGAGGATGTGGAAGCGAGAGAACTTGGGAAATAGATAGTGACATGTTGGAACGTGTCTGTGTTACAGAGGAGCTGTTGCAGGTCTTAAAACAGACAAAGGAAGGAACATGTCTTGGCTTTTATTACGTGTACGCTACACTCTGTGGGAAGCCAGAGAAGTGATCGCTGGGCCCCTTGCTATCATCAATAGCCAAAGGTAAAGTGCCGGAAGACTGGAGTTTGGCAAACGTGGTGCCATTACTTAAAAGATTTAAGAAAGGTGATAAGAAACAGCCAGTGAGCCTGACGTCAGTGGTGGGTAAGTTGCTGGAGGGGATTATGAGTCATCGGATTTTCACGCATTTTGAAACAGTAACGACTGATTAGGGATAGTCAACATGTCTTCGTGCAAGCAATATTGTGTCTCACTGACTTGACTGCATTTTTTTTTTGAAGACGCGACTAAGAAGACTAATTGAGGTAGAGAGGTGTACATTGTCGATATGGACATCAGTAAGGTGTTGAACAACATTGTGCATGGTCATCGGTTGAACAAGGTTGGTTCCTATAAAATACATGGAGAACTAGCCATTTGGATACAAAACTGACTCAAAGGTCAGAGACCGAGGGTGGTGGTAGAGGGTTGCAAAAGCCTGGCAAAGGTTTGTAATGCTCCCCCTGCTGTGTAGATAGTCCAGTTCATGGAGTAATCCACCAGCACAGGCTGCACAGCTCTCCATTTTAGCCGTTACCTTAACCCAGTTTATGGTGTCTGGGCTGGTTCTGTGAAGCAGATTCAGAATTTGAGGCAATGGACATTCCAGTTATCTGGCAATGTCTCTATTTAATGTGTGCATTCTTGGGATTGGGCCCATTTATCTCACTTATCCAGTTATTCCAATACCTCCATCTCCTTAGCCACATTTTAACCAAATTATCAGTTAATTAATTATTTGATTTTTCTTCAGTATGTTTTCCTGGCCTTGGTTTTTGATTACCTCGTGTATCGAGTGCTGGCATTGTGAAGCTCAGGAACATTGCAATAGTGTGTGTCCGGCTGTTGTTCACTTTCCGATGTATCCCATGTGATGTTCCATGGACAGGAGTGTTCCAGGAGATTTGGTTCACATGTTTGAAACTTGGTATGCGCCTTCCCTAGGACTACCTCAGTTTGTTTCTCTCAGTTGATTGTGCGTTCAGTAAGACGAGGAAGACCTGAAAATGTGTTGCTGGAAAAGCGCAGCAGGTCAGGCATCATCCAAGGAACAGGAGAATCGACGTTTCGGGCATCAGCCCTTCTTCAGGAATGAGGAAAGTGTGTCCAGCAGGCTAAGATAAAAGGTAGGTAGGAGGGACTTGGGGGAGGGGCGTTGGGAATGCGATAGGTGGAGGGAGGTCAAGGTCAGGGTGATAGGCCGGAGTGGGGTGGGGGCAGAGAGGTCAGGAAGAAGATTGCAGGTTAGGAAGGCGGTACTGAGTTCGAGGGATTTGACTGAGACAAGGTGGGGGGAGGGGAAATGGGGAAACTGGAGAAATCTGAGTTCATCCCTTATGGTTGGAGTGTTCTTAGGCAGAAGATGAGGCGCTCTTCCTCCAACCGTCGTGTTGCATGGTCTGGCGATGGAGGAGTCCAAGGACTTGCATGTCCTTGGTGGAGTGGGAGGGGGAGTTGAAGTGTTGGACTACAGAGTGGTTGGTTGGTTGGTCCAGGTGTCCCAGAGGTGTTCTCTGAAACATTCCGCAAGTAGGCGACCTGTCTCCCCAATATAGATGAGGCCACATCAGGTGCAGCGGATGCAACAGATGATGTGTGTGGAGGTGCAGGTGAATTTGTGGCAGATATGGAAGTGTCCCTTGGGGCCTTGGAGGGAAGTGTGGGGGGAGGTGTGGCGGAAAGTTTTGCATTTCTTGTGGTTGCAGGGGAATGTGCCGGGAGTGGAGGTTGGGTTGGTGGGGTGTGTGGACCTGACGAGGGAGTCACGGAGGGAGTGGTCTTTTCGGAACGCTGATAGGGGAGGGGTGGTGGGGTCTTTTTGGAGGTGGCGGAAATGATGGCGGATGATACGGTGTATATGGAGGTTGGTGGAGTGGTAGTTGAGGACGAGTGGGGTTCTGTCCTGGTCTCGGTTGGAGGGGCGGGGCTCAAGGGCGGAGGAGCGGGAAGTGGAAGAGATGCGGTGGAGGACATCGCGACTACATCTGGGGGGAAATTGCGGTCCTTGAAGAAGGAGGCCATCTGGGTGGTACGGTTTTGGAACTGGTCCACCTTGGAGCAGATGCGGCAGAGACGAAGGAATTGGGAACGAGGAAGACACTTGAGTATAATTGTAAAGGACCAGGCATCTAACTTGTAGCTATGGGGCTTGTGACTGACCGAGTTAGTGGAGCTGCTGGGCATGGTTTGCTAGAGGTTGTGCTGTGAGCTGCCTGGAACATTCCGGGCAACTCTGAGGATTTGGTGACCCAACTCTGGATGGAGCATGGGGACTGTAGTTACAGCATTTGGGTCTGTAACATGAACAACAAATTGAGCAAAGGCTGCAGAGAGGGGAAGCTCTGAAACCACGGAGTGAGTATCTGTGGGGAAAGGGACATGCCGTATTTGTCTGTCTCTTAGTCTGGACAAGCACACACTCTCACTCTTCCCGTTCCATACAATGATACACACTCTCCCTATCTACCCCTCACACACATTCATACTCCCCCTCTCTCACGTTCCTCACATGCACTCCACTCTGACACACACGCATGCGCACGCAGCCTCTCTCTCCCTCCCTCACTCACACACACAGTCCACCTCACTCTCTCTCACGTACACGCAGTGTCTCTCTCTCTCTCTCCCTTTCACATATACACGTCCCCCCTCACATATGTGCACTCATGCTACTCCTACTTTGTAAAAAAAAACAGGTCAAGACACAGACAGAGTCCAAACAAGGCCACACGCTTAGAATACATTGGCTGACCGTACGTGTTAATTCATTTACATTGATAGTACCGGAAGGTATCTCCAGGCAGTAACTTGAAATAAATTGTGTGATTTGCAATTTAATCAATGAAACTCGCATCTCCATTCTAACCGATTAAGTACTTAAGAGCCATCTTAGGTGTGTGCACAATTCATGCGCATGAGTTGTACAAACCTTTGATCTTGGCTAATGATGGCTGGAAGTGAAGACTTTACGTTGGAACCGTTGATGAACAGTGGAAGGCTTTCAAAGCAACTATTCAACGTTCTCAGCAACAGCATATAACCGTGAAATGGAAGGACTGTAGGAAAAGGGTAATCTACCGTGAATGTCTCAGGAAATAAGAAAGGCTATCAAATTTTTTATAATGACATAAATATTGGCAAAGACCAGTGGGAAAGTAGAAGATAGGGAAAACTTTAAATGTCAAAACAATGTCAAAATTGTTAAATGTCAAAATAAAGCAACAAAAAAAGGTATCAAGACACATCAGACAGGTTATGAGAGTAAACCACCTCAGAATATAAAGACAGATAGCAAAATATTCTGTAAATATACAAAACGAAATGAATGGCTAAGGCAGCAACGGTCCTTTAGAGGGTGAGAAGTGGGATCCAGTAATGAGATATGAGGAAATGGACGAGGAATTGAAGAGTTATTTAGTCGGTCTACACAATGAAGGACACTAATAACATGCCAGTAATTGCCAAAGAGGAAGGTAAGTGAGTACAACCATTCCCAAGAGAGAGATAGTTCCTGAAGAAGGGCTTAGGCCCGAAACGTCGATTCTCCTGTTCCTTGGATGCTGCCTGACCTGCTGCGCTTTTCTAGCAACACGTTTGTCAGCTCTGATCTCCACCATCTCCAGTCCTCACTTTCTCCTAATTTTCCACATTGCCAAGAAGATGTCAGAGTTGGAGCTGGAATGAAACAGCTTCCTCAGGGACACGGCTTGTAGTGCAGCACAAGTCTTCAGTCCTATTGCAGGAATGGTGTCAGGGCCCATTGCCTTTGTCGTATCTACTTTGTTCACCTGTTTCTTCATGTCACTTGCAACAAATCAAATTGATTGAAGATGAGCATCTATGACTCTGTGGGCATCATGGCGAGGGTGAGGTGGATCATTCACTCAACACGTCTAGCGGAGTATCTTGCCAAAACTACATCCTTATCTTTTACACTGATAGACAGGACTGTTCCATTATTTAGGTTTGGGATAATAGTGGAGCCCTCTCCTCCATGAAATTGTTTAACCGTCCATCACTATTTATGGCTGGATGTGACAGTACTGTTGGTTTGTTGGTGTTGGGATCATTACAACCTTCTCTATCAGATGTTAGTTCTACTGTTTGGAATGCAAGCAGTCAATTATGGTAGCTTTAACGGGATTTCATCAGGTTTAGGTACACATGATTCGGACACTGGCATGTTCACCCATACATCACTGAACCATAGATCAATTTGGTTGGAATGGTAGATTGAGGGACTATCCGAGGAAAAACGTTACACATTGTGCTTGAATTTAATTCTGCTTCTGCTGCTGCTGTGGTTTGCAGAGCCACATCAATGTCAGGAATTCACTATTTAATCAAGTTTGGAGAGTTAGATTATGTAAAGTATTTGCAGATGAGTTTTGACTTGGAAATGAATTGAGTGCAGTGAAGGACGAGTGATGAAGGAGGAGTGAAAGAGTCATAGACTCTTCGAATCATACAATATACAAACAGACCTTTTGGCCCATCTCGTCCATGCTCACCTGGTTTCCTCAACCGAATGATTACTATTTTTCTTCTTTTGGCCCTCCAAACCTTTCCTACTTATGTATACATCCAACTGTCTTTCATATGTTGTATTTGTACCTCCCCATGCCACTTCCTCCGACAGCTCGCTACAGATACGCACCACCCTCTGTGAGAAACAACTGTCCCTTAAATCTCTTTTAAATGTCTTCCCTCTCACCTTAAACCTATCATCTCTGGTTGTGGACACACCCACCCGGAGGAAATGATCTTGTCTATTCATCCTATCCATGCCTCTCATGATGTATTAAAGGTCACCTCGCAGCCTCCAACGCAAAAGGAACAAAATTCCAGCCTGTCCTTATATCTCAAAACCTCCCGTCTCCGTCACATCATTTTAAATACTTGTGTCCCCTTTCCAGTTTATAACATCCTTCGTATAGCATGGCGACAAGAATTGAACTCAGTGTTTCAAATGTGGACTTTCCATTCTCTTGTAGAGGTTCAACATGATGTGCCAATTCCGATAATCAATGTTCTGGCCGATGGAAGTCAGCTTGCCTTATGCCTTATTCACTGCCCTGTCAATCTTCGACTCCACTTTCATGGAACTATATACCTGGACCCTGGATCTCTTGTTTGGCAACAGCCCCCAGCGCACGACTGTTTCTGAATAAATCACACAGTCGTTTGTCTAACAGAACGCAACATCTCACATTTATCTGCATGATGTTCTATCAGCCAATCCTTAGCCCACTTGACAAGTAGATCAAGATATCTTTGTGCTCTAAGGTAGCCTTCTTCCCTGTCCACCATAACTCCAATTTTGGGGGTTTTGTCTCCAAATTACTATCCACGGTTCCAATATTCTCATCCAAATCATTTACAAAAACAATGAGCAACAGTATGGTCCTTGTCGCACAACGCTGGACACAGGCCTCCAGTTACAACAGCAAATCTCTACCAGCACACTCTGTCTCCTACGGTCATGCCAGTTCTGCATCTAATTGGATAGCTCTCCCTGATCTCCTGTGATCTAACCTTATTAAACAGACTACCATGTGGAACCTTGTTGGGCCTCACTAAGGTCCACGTAGACAACGTATGCTGCTTAACCTTCATCTATCTTCCTGATCACCTCTTCAAAAACTAATCTAGTTTGTGAGACATGGATTCACAGACAAAAAGCCGTGCTGAATATCCCTAATCAGTCCTTGCCTTACCAAATGCATGTAATTCCTGCCTCTCAGAATCTCTTACAAGCACTTATCCACTCTTGACATTAAACTCATTGTTCTGTAGTTCCCTGGGTTTTCCTTGCAGCCAAATTGCAAATACTGTAACTTCATTAGCTGTCTTCCTGTCATCCAGAATCTCAACCGTGGCTGTCAATGATACACATAAGAAAGTCACGAGACGGCAGATTTCATAAACCAGAAATTAAGATATTAATTTGCTGGAAAAGCTCTGCAGGTCTGGCAGCATCTGTCCAGAGAAATCCGAGTTAATGTGTTACAACACGGGGGAAACCCCGCCCACCCCACCCCGCACTAATTTAAACTTGCAACACGAAAAAGATTTAACCCGTGCTGTAATCTGTAAAAATTCGGAAGGCCAAGAACCATCCTAAAGGTCATTATTTAAAGTAAACATTAATAACTTTTTTTAAAAAAAAGTCTAACAGAGAATAATTAACTAACAACTATTTGCAACTCCTTTTTGTGACCTTTTTTTAACTTTCCCTTATAAAATACTGGTCCAATAACACACCCCCCACCCAATTAAGATATACCAAAACATTCAAATTTCAGAACCAGCCAGCTGTCGAATCTTCTCTTTGTATCTTCATCTGCCTTCTTTTCTTCTCCTTAGAGTTTCTGTTGTACAGGTCATTGATAAATAAAGGTACATTTAGGAGAGCTTTTCTCCGGGCTATCTGCAAATGTTGGTGGCGTGGCAGTTCTCCCCCAAATGATCATTTTGTTTTCAGCTTTATACCTCAAAGCATCGGGTAATTTCATTTTTTAAAATAATATTGCCAAATGCTAAATTTATACGCGATTGTAGTTTAGCTTCTTGGGAAATAATTTAAACAGATTGATCAAATTTGATTTGATTTTTTTGTCTCATAGCAACCCAGGTACTGCCAGCTGCTGAACCAAATGTTACCTTGTAAATTTTCCAGAACTCACTGTGCTTGTAAATCCTTCAACTCGCTTAAAGGTACAGTACCCTTTACAAGTTCATAACATCTTCCCTCTCAAAAAAGAACCATCATAATGAAAACACGGTCTCATTTGTTTTTCTATTCTTTAAACACAGTACCATAACATACAGATAGTGAAATCTAAGTTCACCTTAACTTTTCCCATTAACCTATATTTTACATTAGATAAATTCAAATCTTGTTTAAACTTTATCAGTTAAGTCAGTGAGAACGCATCTTCGATTACATTCTTACGACACGCTACATGTACGATTTTTAAATTAAAAGTCTGGAACATTAAACTCCAATGAAATAGCCTTTCAAGCATTCAAAGAATGTAAGCAGAATGGGTTCCGTGTACACAACCGTCTCCAACACGCTGTTTATGAGTACACATTAAAATGTTATAAGGCTAGTACCAAACTCAGTAGTTCTTTCTCAATCGTGGAATATTTTCTCTGGTGGATCTTGAATTTCTTTGAAAGTACGATCCCATCTCATCGCCCTGTAACAGTACAGCTCCAACTCCTATGTCACTCGCGTTGACGGCAACTTTGAAAGGTTTTCAAGCGTTTGGTGTAGTTGAAACTGATTTGGTGCTCAATATTTCCTTTCAATTGTCGAATGCCTCCTGGCATTGTTCAGTCCACCAAAACTTTGTGTTCTTCTTCAGCAAGTCGGTTAATGGTGCCACTACACTGCTGACATTTGGAACAAACGTCCAATAGAATCCGCTGATTTGGAATGAGTGAAGCACCTTTTTCTTCGAGGTTGGTCATGGAAATTCCTCGGTTGCTTTTGTCTTTCCGTTCCATGGGATCAACCTTCCATGACCGATATTTTGTCCCTAGAACATCACGTCTGCATTAACGAATTCTGTTGTGTCTAATTTTATCAACAGTTTTGCTTCTCGTATTCGTTCAAAAAGCTCTTCCAAATGTACCAAGTGATCTTTCCAGGACTTAGTAAAGATCACTATTTCGTCTAAAGGGGTTGCACAGTTTATTAATCAGGCCACAACTCTGTTCATGAGTCTTTGGAATGTGTTGGGTATGTTCGTCATTCCAAAGGGCATCACTTTGAATTGATACAGTCAATTTGGCGTTACAATTCAGAAATTTCTTTCAATGTTTCTGATAAAGGTACCTGCCAGAAACCACGCATTACGTCCAACTTCATGATGTAACTGACTTGTCCAACTTTCTCGATACAGTCCTCCAATGTCGGTATTGGATATAAGTCTGATTTTGTAACAGTGTCGATCTTCCAATAATCCAAGCAAAATCATTGAGTCCCATCCGGTTTGGGAACGAAGATGATCGGCGAGCTCCACTCGCTTGGGCTTGGTTCAATGATGTCCTCCACCTCTTTCTGGACCTGTCTGGTGTTGAGAAGATTAAGCCGATATAGATTGTTTTATCGGAACAGTATTCTCTTCATCTACTTCATGTACAATAGCATTAGACCCCCCATATGATTCTTACATATATCCTCATATTGCAATAACAAACCTTTCAACTATGTTCTATGCTCCTGGACTGATAGCTTACTAACCTATCCCAATGCTCAAGGACTTTTACATATGTGACGTATTTTGAGGTACATCAAAATCCACGACATTTGTATTTGAGTCCTCACTCTGTGGGGCAATAACTAACACCAATTTCTCCAATTCTTTCTCTCCTCAACTTTTCAGGAGGGGACATACACACTCATTTATAACCCACATGAAGGGGGTCTTCGAATGTGGGAATTGGCAACAGAGGTGCCAGCTTCATTACAACCTGTGGCCAATCTACCATTTCGCATGAATGACATGTATGCCAAACGTTAACCACATCTGTGTGCATTCCAGGTCAATAAAAATGTTTTTGTCCCTTAGCCCGAGTCTTTCGTACCCCTAGGTGACCTCCTATAGGTAGTTCATATGCTACCTGTAAAACATCCTGTCTCTATGCAACCAGCAACACAATCTGGTGCACCTCAGCACATTTCTCCTCTGCACTAAGCTGATGTGGTCTCTATTTCTGTCTTAAGGTCTATCTTTCAGATAATAACCCTCATGAATATCCTCTGCCACCTTTTCAGAGTACACATCCACATATATATCTTTTATCGTCTTGTCTGCCAGATGCAAGTCCCTTACCCTTTCATGACAAAGCACCTCTGTCTTACCCACTGCCTTTTCAGGTTTTCCCTGCACCATGGAGGCAAACAGGTGTCCGGTAACTGAACTTCTACTCCTTAGTCTTTGCCTATGGTTTGTCCTTCGTGCTGTGACTTATTATAGTGGGATATGGTTACTGCACAGCCTGGGAAAGTACCAGGATATTTCCGATTTAACACTTCCGTTTCTTTGTCTTCCTTGGGCTTCTCCACAGCAAACAATGTCACTCCCAACTTGGACCCTGCTAAATCCTTCCAAAGAACAAACTGGATTCCTGGATCTGACGGTCAGTCAATCATTCCCACTATAACTTCCCCAGTCTTGAGTAGGCACTCCAATCTGAACTTACATAGGGAAATGCTAAATTTCTGTCCATCTTTCCCATAAATTAATACATTCTGGGGTAACAGATCAGAAAGACTGCAAATTCATTCATCTCTTAATACTCGCGAATGGTTAGTTCATGTACCTCTCAAAATTATAACTTCTTGCCTTTCTACCACTGTTATTTCTGAGTAAACTTTACTCACAGAGGCGAATTCTTAATAGAGATCAGGCACTGACTCCATACCCAGCCCCTGCCGAGGCTGTGCACTTTCCTGCAGCTCTTCGGTTCTTGTTGGGGTTTCCTTTAAAACTTTCACTAATGCCACTGGCTTAGCTTCGTTTACCACATCTTTTCCCACAGTCCCTTTCTTGACAATCAGCACTGTGACAATACATACCCCTCCTTATGTCAGTGAAGACACCTTTTTCCAATGCCCTTCTGAAACCACCGGCACTGTAATTTTCTGTGTCCCACTCCATTACAGTGAAAACACCAAGGCCTTTCACCTCCTTTCCACTCTCTTGGGCAGCTTCTTTAACCTGTGGTAAACTCATATGTTCTACTCTTTCTTTTATAGTGTAGCATCTCCCCTTTTCCCAAATTCTATCCCTCACAGGACGAAATTCTGGCTGGAAGCTTGTCTTATGCAGCAACATGTATTCATCTGCTAATTCTCCTGCTCTTCTCAATTCCTGAACTTTCTTTTCCTCCACGTGAATTATTATCATCTCTGGAAGTGAGGTTTTAAACTCCTCCAGCAGAATAATCTCCCTTAGAGCCTCACAAGTCTTATCTATCTTTATAGCCGGCACCCATCTATCAAAATGCCTATGTTTAATTCTTTGTAACTCAACATAAGGCTGACCTGGTACCGTCTTTACGTTTCCGAACTGCTATCTATATACTTCCAGTACCAATTCGTAAGCACATAAAATGCGTCGTTTCACGTCTTCATAATTTCTTAACCTCTCATCTGACAGCGCAGCAAATACCCCACTAACCCTGCCTACCAACTTAGTCTGAACTAGCATTACACATAAATCCTTGCACCACTCTACCTGCCTAGCCAATTTTTCAAATGAAATAAAGAAGGCTTCGACATCTTTTTCATTAAATTAGGTAGTTGTATACATCACTAATGTCCCTTTTACTCTCCATCCTGTTCACTTGACTTTGCTGACTAAATCGCAACTTCTCAAGTTCAAATTCGCTCTCTCTTTGCTCAGCTAAGAACTTTCTCCTCTCTTTATTCTTCTCCCTCTCTTCCCTCTTGCTTTCTCTTTCTTCTCTCTCTTTCTGTCTTCCTTTGTTTATCTTTAAACAGCATTTTCTTCAATTGTAATTTAAGTTTTTTTTCTAAACCTCCTGCACTTGTTTGTTTCTCTGACACACCTTAGTGTTTGACTAATTTCCTAACAATTTCAGCTTTACTCTTGTTCTTGGTTAAACCCAAATCTAAATTCTTTGCTAATTCTAAACGTTTGGCCTTATTCTTTCCTTCTAAATGCCCTCGGCAAATGTGAGAATCATCTTCAAACCCCAGAACCTCTTTAACATTTTTAAAGAGCCATTTCTCTCACTTTAAATTTAACCAACCACAAGTCACCAAAATTAAACAAAGTGTCTTACCGACTTTTTATTTAAAGCTCTTGGACAATAACGTGTAAATGATTAAATCTACTGTGCATTTTCATACCCCAAACCAATTTAACTCTGCCCAAATATCAGACTGGATCTAAACTTGCTCAAATCGCAGACAAAAAACCCCAAACTGTTATGACATAGGGTAAACCCCTCTCCTGATCTGAACCACCCACAGAGAAAAAAGTTCACCTCATGCTGGAATCTGTTAAATTTCGAAAGGCAAAGATTCATTTACAGAGGTCACTACTTAAAGTAAAATTAACAATTTTATTATTTAAGTCCAACAGGGAATATTAAAATGAACCACTATTTAGAACTCATTTCGTTAAAACTATCTTTTATCTCCAATCCTACAATACTGGTCCAATAAAACAAAACACCATGATTAAGATAAAAAAAACATATTCACATTTCAAAACCTGTCAGCTTTGTCAATTCTCCTTTGTAGACTTTTCTCTGTAGACTTTTATCTCGGTTGGCTTCGATGTTCTGCTGTGCAAACATCTTACAGTTGAGGTACCTTTCAGAAAGCTCTTCAGCCAGCAGTCTATCTTTGGGGATGCCCTTGGCAGATCTCTCACTAAATGATCAAACCGTCCCGTTTTACACCTCAAAACATTGGAGTATTTCATTGATTTTGTTGTCATCAAATACATTATATTTCAAACTCCATTGGATTTCGGAGTGTTGGGGCATAGTTAAACTGATCGGCCGAATTTGATTTTTTTAACCATGACAACTCAGAATCACTATTTGTTTCACAGTCAAATGTTACATTTTAACTTTTTTCAGAACAATATACACCTCTACACCTTCATAACAATATCGTTTGTCATCCCAACATAGTTTTTCATAAATTTGATCACCTAAGTTCACATAATAGTCTTTTCTGTTCAAAAAAAGACCCGTTTTCTCTCATCCTTCCTTTGTCTAAATCCTTCTTGCCAGTTATGATTCCAATTACTTACAATCTTACTGGTATTCTTCGACAAAGTAATAAATTGGGTGTGTTTTGTGAAAATTTCTCTGTAATTAAACTGAGATGAAAGAATGAGATGCAATCACATTCCCATATGCAGAAGTAAATGTGCAACTTTTCCGAGCTTTCTGATGTTAAAAAAAAACAAAAGCCTCCTTTGTTCAGGATTGGGAAAGTGAACAAATGATGTTTACGGACTGAACAGAAGTAATTCAATAAAACGTTACTGGAATCATTGAATGACCAAATATTTAATTTCTCCTGAGAGTTTAAATTCAGCTTTGTTTCAAGTCTGAATTGCGTATATGTTTATCAATATGTAAATATCATCGGTAACAAAACCAGAAGTTGCTGGAAATGCTCAGTATTTCTGGAAGTATCTGTTGTGAGAAAGCAGATTCAACATGGCTTATAGAATGGGTCTAGGTTGTTCACGTTATTCCAATAGTGTTCAGCGATGTGCCAGTTAGGTGCATTACTCAGGGGCAAATGCAGAGTAATAGAGTAGGGGAATGGGTCAGAGTGCATTACACTACGGAGGGTCAGCGTGGACGTGTTGTGTGAATTGGCCTGTTTCCCCACTGCAGTGATTACTTGATTCTATGAATTCTTCATACAAAGGGCGATTGGTGCGAGAATCAGGGGTGTCACCGAGCATGTTCAGGGCACACTGAAGTGGGAGGGTGAACAGCCAGCGGTCGTGTTACACATTGATACGAATGACATCTGTAAGAGGAGTTATTTGTCCAGCAAAGAATGTTTAGGAAGAGGGGTCTGAGTTTAAAAGCAGGATCTCCATGGTTGTGTGGGAAATAGAACCCACTGACTTCAATAATTTCCTTCCGAGACAAGATCTGAAGCAGCAATATCGTTTATTATACTCTTGCAAGAGTGGTGCCTATAAGTTAGCCACACCGAGTTTAACAAGGACAAAACTTTTTTATACAATTCATTCCTGTTTTACTCCTCCCCCGCTTATTCCATTGCATCTCTGCTGTTTACATCTCCCACTTCCCTAAACACGGCTGTTTATCTCTTGTCTCATCTGGCCTTGTTCATGACAAAAATGCATTTCCTGCTTGTCTGTTTCACTGCATGCCTCTGTGGCCTATTGTTATATATCCTCCTTGACTGTCATCTGCTTCCTTCTTCGCTAAAGCAACATTTCCTTCCATTCTTTGCCCATACTGAGTCTTATGACCTTGTGATTGTGTTTTTGTTTTTGCAGAAGCTGGAAACAGATACTTATGACTCTTTATAGAAGCATATCTCGCTTAACCTACACCCATCTTCCTCTTTCAGGATTCTGCCTTGTGATCGTTGCAGATAACATTTATAATTACTCCTCACAATTCCCCCTTTTTGTTTTTACATGCAATTGTTGTTTCTGCAATTTTTCCTTTCAGCATCGCCCCCGAAATTCGCAAGCATCATTCCTGAGTCTTCATCCATCTTGGTCTCTCTCATCCCCTCATTATTTAATAGAAAAAGGTCCTTCTGTCTGATTCCCTTTTAAGGGCATCTCTTTCATTAGGGCTGTCTCAATCAGTCTTTAGGTGAGCCCTCATATACAGGGTTTGATGCAACTGCCAATGGTCACCAATACCCCGGCTACTACTATCAGGGAAGTAAGGATGGAAACCACCACCCCCTTCCATTTTCCAAACCATGATTCAAGCCATCCCGTGAGAGATGTGACTTCTCCTGAGTTATCAGCCAGTTCTTCTGCTAAGGTAGTCAATCCCCTTAAGACCTGAGTAATTAAAACATCAGGTGCCATGTTATTAGGAATGAAGGTGCAACAGCTTCCTCCTAACATCACACACACCCCTCTTTTTTGCCACTAGAATCATTTCAAGGGCCATTCTTTTTTCCCAAGCCATCCTACTTGTCGCATCAAGCTGTTCTGATATTCCTTTAACAGCATCTCTTGTATAATTTATAAATTGCTGTTGATTACAGAAAACACAAATTATCCAACCTACATTTTTGTTAACTGTTACCCACCAAAAGAGAGTTGACTCAAAGCCTGCAGCAATCTGGTTGCGAGCCTTGAAAATCAGGCACCCCCTCCCCCCCGGGACTCCTATAGAATTGAGGTAAATCCTGTCATCAAAAGAAGAAGCTAAGAGTGATCTCTTACTCCTTCTCTTTTACACTACTATCTTTTCCTTCTCAAATGCCAGGGTAAATGGAATTGCCAATTGTACAGTTGCACATATCTCTCTGCAATCTGGAGGTAGGGTGGGTCTCAATATTTTGCCTCCACAGTACCACCACAGATCCGCTCGGGGAACCTTAGTGCTGAGTAGTTCCCTCCAGTGTCTGTATCAGTGAAATTCTTAATCTCTGTACATAATTACAGTTTCCCCAAATCACTAGACTGATTTGTACCTCGTCTATCCACATATGATGTGTGATTTCTGACTGCGGCTGAAGACCTGGCGGGGGTGGGGCGGGGTGCTTTTAAGTCTTTCATTGCCAAGGGAGAAAACATCAGAGATAGGGAGGTGCAGTTCCTATCATTCCATGCTGTCGTATCCTGATGCAGGGCTATCATACATTTCATGCCCTTCCTCTCTCCCTTCCACCCGAGTGGAAAGGGAACCACCTGGTCCACTGGCCGACCGGAGGCACATACACAGCAAATGCTCTTGTTCAGACTTTTTACAGTATACTTTACCCATTCAACCCAGGCATTTGCATCTCCGTATCCAGTTTCTATTTCGATGGTCTTTTTCAAGTCCATTACCTCTGTAATTTTTACTACTTTACGGTTATCGGGAGGGGTGAAATGTTGTATCTTATTATCCAGTAGTTCTGCCCGTTTTCCCTGTCCTACGCTAATTCGAAAACAACAGCCCGAGAAGTTATTCCCACTTGATGTTATTTCTATCCCAAATGTTTCATTTAATTGTACCTGATAGGTGCCACCCCCACACCCCTCCCGTGATTTTCTTCGTGCCATGTGGTTTTCTTTATTGTTAGGTATATTGAGTTACACTCTTTATCGGGACAATCGAAAGCTGGTCGGAAGGGGGACCAGTGTACTGTGACGAGACCAGTATACCAAGTATCATCCCCAAGGCCATCCTCATAGGATTTAAGATATATCTCTGAGCTGCAGAACTGTCTTTGATTATCTACAATCCCACAATTTACTGAGCTGCATGCATCAGCGTCTATTATTTGTGAATTATCAGACTCAGGAACCATTAATAACACTTATGAAAATGATGTTTGACAAAATCCCAATACTAAGAGAGCCAGTACCATAACTCTAAGCTTCCCCAGCATTCTAAAAAGTCATGCTGCAGCACCAAAAGACTTAATGTACAATCCTGCGCTCGCGTCGCCACTGTATAATTAGTTACTCAAAGGCCCTTTAGCCTGAGTTTCAGTGGGTCTTGCATTGATTCGGCTGTCCTAACTTCTTCCTCAACTGAAGATTCCACTGGCCCTTTGATCCGAGTGTAGTGAGTCCAGCCTTTCTCCGCCGTCCTTATTGCCGTTTCTGTCAAAAGAGCCTGGTACAGCCCTCCCCGGTCCGATTGCAATTTAGTTCCTGTCCATGATTTACTAAGACCGTATCTCCCAGTCGAATCGGATGAACGGTGAATTCAAGGGGCGGAGTCTGTGCCAATAAACCCTGTTTCCTGAGGAAAGACAAAGAGGAGGACAAGCCCAGAATATACTTCTTTAAGAAGAAATCTTTAGTTTCGGCTTTTGGCAGTGGCCAGAGGATATGCCTCCACCCATCCGGATAAAGTAACAACTATTACCAACGTATATCTTAGTCTTCCCACTCGGGGTAATTCGGTATAATCTACCTGGATGCTCTGGAATGGTCTTAGCCCAGGTTCTCTTCCTATTGGAACTAGTTTCCTTAACAATTTCTTGTTTACTTTTTTACGTGTTATGCATCCCTCACATATCTGTTTGGCAAGCGTATGTATCCCGTTGCATCCATATTTCCTTCAGACTAAATCACACATTGTTTGCACTCACCAGTGGCTCCCCTGATGTCAGACAGCTAATATTTCTCGCATCATCCTTTTGTTTAACATTTCCCTTCCATCAGGTAACATCCAATGTCCCCCTGCTGTTTTTACACCCCCTAAATCTTTCAATTCTTTTTCTTCTCTTTCAGTGAATATTGGAGCTTCCCACGGACATGGGACAGTAGGTATTAGGGAATAAATCAACGCTTCTTGTGGGTTCGGGGTAGCTTCCTCAGTTTCCTCATCGGTCAGTAATTTAGCTTTCCATTCTTTAATTAGCAATGAATTAATGCAGTCATGTTTTAAATTAACTGTAAATCAAAATGACAGGTCACTGAGAATGTTTGAAGGGATCCTGCCAATTAATATTGATTCAGGCTAGCACAATCGATTTATTGAAAATATTAATTATTAATTATATATTATATAAATAAAGTAATCATTATCTGTAATTCAAGTTGGAAACGCAACAAGTGACCAAAACATTTTTTTCATAAACTGTAATTGCGCAGTTCTGTTTGTTTACCAGTCACTTGTGACTTCTCATTCTGTTACTGTATTTTTTTTTGCTCGAGCACATTCATTTTTAAGAACGGCGACAGATTTCATAGACCATTTGCAGTTAATTCAATCCCCAATTTTGTGGCATAATGTTGTCATGAGCGCAAAACTGATTCTTTGTGCTTCTCATCACAAAGCTGTCACCACAATCCAATTAAATCTTTCGTTCCTGCTCCCTTGGGCTTAAAATTTAAGGATGACTTTGCTGCCCCCGTATCGACTAGGAAAATGACGTCCTTATTATAAAGTCGCAATTTTACATTTATCAAGTGTTCCTGGCAGACCCCAGGGAGCAGGAACCCCTGACACCCCTATTCTTCATCGAAATTCATAAGCAATATCGCCCTCTCTTCCCTTTTCAGATCCGGATACTCCCGCTTAAAGTGAGCTACTTTTCCACAGTAACATCATCCCGCCTGTGGGGATTTCCACCTCGATCCCCGTCCCTGTCCACCAAAGCCCTTAACATCTCCTCCCATTATTTTCAACATGCTGCCCAACACCATTCCGGTTTCTTTCTCCTTTTAGTTTTGACCTTTTTTTTATTAACTCATCAACCATGGGTTACCATTGTTTTTGCCTTTTGTTTCTGCTTCTCATGTTACGTTGCCAGATGTTTGTTTGTTCCCTATAACTTCAAATACCAATTCATCAATTTATGCTTGTGTAATTTTAAAGCCTGTTCCTAACTTGTATTTTTGAGCCTTACTTGTAAATATATATTTATATATTATAATTTCATTTATTCAGTATTTAATACTTAAAAAGTAAAATGCATACAGTTCCCAACTTTGAAATCCACTATAATTACCCGGTGTTATTCCCTTAATTCAATCCTAAAATTAGTTTTCTTGAGTAGTCTTTACCAGTCATTGCTCACTTACAATGACATAGGTCGTGAAATAACCGGAGGTGCCTTAAAAGGATTTGTCTACTCAAATTTTAAAAAAAACTTCTAATGCATGAATAATGGCAGAATCCAAGGTCACAGATATTAACCATAGGAATTTTAAAATTACAATCTAATGTTGAACTGAAACGTCACTTGCCCTCCATAAATCTCTTATATGTAAGGACAAAAGAGATTAGTTGGAAACTGATAGTGAGGCAGACATGCCTTGTAAAAGAACAGGAGTGAACATTTTATTTCATAATCACTGTAAAATCCTTCACCTTAAAATAAATCATATTAAATTTCAATACTAGAAATCAGATTCAAAACAGTCTCAGATCTCAAGCTCTAGGGAACAAAGCACAAACACTCAGTCACCAACAAGCAAATGTGCATTCAAAGCAAATCACCAGCTGTACAGGAATTGGGATTAGAGTCCCCTGGGTGTGGTTGGGTTTAGAATCTGCTAGATTTGACTGGATGAATCAATTGGTAAGGGGAGCCTCAAAGAATGATCATCGAACGTATGAGGGATTATTTCTTCGAGTAACATCTCAAGGAACCAGAGAACTGGCTTTGCGATAATATAATGAAGAAGGAGTGATAAGTCATACTGTAGTACGAGATCACCTCAGAAAGAGTGACCACAACATGCTGCAGTTTCACATTCAGACTGAAACAGTGAAGAGAGAGTCACAGATGTGAGGTTTAGTGTTGGACAATGATAATTTTACTGGCCTGAGGAAGGGCTTGACCTGAGTGGACTTCGCAAAAAAAAATTAAAGAGCGGGACACTTGAAGAACAGTGGCAACTACTTCGGGAGATAGTCCAAACTCCTTAATTAAAGTGTAATTCTGAGTGGAAGAGGAATTTTAAAAAGGTGAAAAGTGAACCATGTCTTAACAAGGAAATCGATACTAACATGAAGGTGATGGCCTGGTGGCATTATCACCGACTGCTGATCCAGATAATGTTCTGGGGAGTCAGGTTCAAATGCCGCCATGGCAAATGGTGGAATTTAAATTCAATATGAATTTGGAATTAAGAGTCTATTGATGATAGTGAATCTATACCTTATTGTATGAAACATGCATATGTTCCATGAATGTCCTTTAGAATGGGAAACCACAATCCTTAACTGCTCTGACCTACATGTGACATCAAACCCACACATATTTGGTTGACGCTTAACTGCCCCCTGGGGAATTAGGGAAGGACATTGAGTGCAGTCTAACCAGCAATGCCATCATCCTATGAATGGAATAAAGAAAAAAGCTTTAATTGTTCGCAAACGTTTTCTGAAAACAAAATCAAATTAACTACGAAGGAAAATGAGTAGTAAACATAAGAATTGTTAGTGAACACTTCTCCGAGTAGATAAAAAGTAACGGAAAATGCTGAACGTAAATGTTGGCCTTTTCGAGAATGAAAACGGCGAGGTAGTAATGGGAAACTCAGAAGTGGCAGAGGTAAAGCCAATATTTCCTGTTTTCACAGTGGAAGATAATTTCTTCCCCAATTTACAAAAACTGGAAAGGATCTTGATGGAAGTACGATGCTGAGGGAAAAGGTATTAATCACATTGATGGGATTAGAGGGAGGTCAGGCCCTCGGCCTGCAGTCTATCGTATTAAAGGAGGTAACAGCAGAGGTGCCTAATGTGTTAATTACGATATTCAAAAAATCCTTTGATTCTGGAACTGTGCTGAACTATTGGAAAATTGATAATGTGACACTCGTATTCAAAACATGAGATAGGAAAAAATGACAAACTTTAGACCAGTGAGTTTTAACTCTGTAGTGGGGAAGTTTCTTCAGTCAACCATAAAGTAGGAAATAACTGAACATTTGGAAATCAGTTAGATAGTTGGGTAACTGTCAGGAAAGATAAGAAAGTAGTTCAAATGTCTCCGGTGGCTATTCCTCTATCAAAATGCTTTTCAGCTTTTCGAACAGCTGAAGGGGATTGTCTCTCTGAGGAAAATGGAAGAGCAATTAATTATTGGACAATTGAAATGATTCTTATGTTCAGCAGCGTTTGCGAAGAGTTAGTAGAATTATTGCTTCAGTGGACGTTTCTATCAGGGGCATCAACAGGAGATTCTGGGGCAGTGACCGTTAATTTAGGATGGTTTGTTGCTTTCCCTGTGCGAGGATTAAGAATGTTTCGAAACATTTCAAGCACGTTGTTAAAGGTGAGATTGAATAGAGATACATTATTGTAGATAATGGCAGGAATGTTATTTTTCAGGGAAAGATTAAAACAGTACAGAGTAAACTTAAGAGGTGAGGTAGAGTATCAAAAATAAAACCGTTAAAACAATACTTTCTTGTTTACTCCCAATGCCAAACTCAACTGGGAAGGAACTAAGGGTTAAAGGAGAAAAATCAACGTCTGAAGAGCTATTGTGTTATTGAGGGATTTAGATGTTTGGGAAATTGGAATCTATTTTAAAATAGAAATGACCTGTTCAGAAAAGATTTATCTAATCTAAACTGGAAAGCAACGAATATCTTAGCAGGGAGATTTGCTCATTCTATGTATGGAAACTTTATATTGATAGAGACGGCAAGGGGGATATTCCAAATAGCAGTACAAATGGCAGGATGGTTAGAGAAGTTTAAGAATGTGATGAGAGCACGTCAATTAGAAAAGAAAAACGCGAAAATCAAGAGTATATAGTAACTCTAAAGCACGAGATTGCATTTATTTTAATGTGACAGGTCTTACAGGGAAGGCTGATAAACTCGGGGCAGGTTTAAGAACATGGGATTGGGACATCATATGTATTACAGAAAATTGGTTGAGAGCAGTCCAAGTTGAGAGTGTAGTTCTGGGAAAGCACAAAAAGTCAGGAAGCATGTGAGGAGCAGGAAAGTCAACGATTTCGGCAAATACCCCTCATCAGGAATGGGCTGATGCAGGGCTTTTGCTTGAAGCATCGATTTTCCTGCTCCTTGGATGCTGCTTGACCTGCTTGCTTTTACACCACCACACTCTCCACTCTAATCTCCATCATCTGCAGTCCTCACGTTTGCCTGAAAGAGGTTCAAGACCGGCAATTCAATATTCCAGGTGTTAAGGGTCATAGAAAGGATGGAAATCGACATGTGGAGGGCAGGGTGCGGGAGATCCACCATTTTTGATGAAGGAATTAATTATTGCTGTAACTGGGGAAGATATTTCTGAAACATCATCCAGTTAAAATATGCATGTAGCATTAAAAATAAGAAAATAAAGTTCACTTTGAACAGATTGCACTAAATGGTCACTATATTAGTCGAAATTAAAAATAAAAAAAGGAAAGAGCACGTTGGTTGTATTGTTCCATATGCTCTCCAACAGTAAGAAAGAAATTGAGAAACAGACATGTTGGGAGATCTCGGGTACGTTTAAGCTTAATAAGGTTGCAATATTGGGGGATTTTAATTTTCTAAAAATTGATTGGGACTACCACAGTGTTAATGGGTTGGATGATGAATTATTTGTCAAATGTGTTCACGAAAAGTTTCTTCATCAATATGTGGAAGATTCTAACAGAGAACGAGCAAAACTAGGCCTTCTTTTGTGAAATAGGCAGCGCAAGTGGCTGAAGTAAACGTGAGGGAATATTTTGGGTTTTGCAATCATAACTCTATTAGTTTAATAATGGTTATGGAAAATAATAAGCCTTTCATTAATGTCTGTTTTAATGGTGTACCATAAATTTTAATGGCATGGGACAAGGACTTACAAAGTTTAATTGGAGTAGACTGTTAGCAGATAAAATGATGTCTGACAAGTGGGAGGCATTCAACAGTGTGACGTCAGGAATTGAGAGTCATTATGTCCCTGTTAGAGTGAAGGGTAATGCTGGTAAGATTAAAGAACAATGGACAACTACAGTTATTGAGCTTTTATTCGAGAATCAAAGAAAACCTTACTTTAGATATACACAACTTTACTCAATTTCATCCCTTAGTCAATATAAAGAGTGTGGGGCATTATTTCGAGAGAAATCACGAAAGCAAAAAGGAGATATGAGATAGCATGGACAGATAAGGTTAAGGATAATCTAAAGATATTGTGCAACTACATTGAGAGCAAGAGGGTAACCCACAGAGAGGGTGAGGCCTCTCAAAGAACATGAAGGATATCGAGGTTTTGAACCAATAAGATGGAGAATAAAATCATCCCATTCCCGGTTCCCGGACAGCAACAAACACACACTATTGCCTGCACCTCAGATTCATCCAGCCGGAACTCTATCTGCTATTTGTCAATCTCTTGACCCGTTTGCTCATGATCCTTTTATATTCTTAGAAAACCTTCTTCACTGTCCACGATGCCAACAGTTTTGGTGTCATCCGCAAACTTATGAACCGTGCCTTCGATATTCTCACACAAATAATTTCAATAAATGACAAACAATGAAAACCCAGAACCAACCTTTGTGGAACACTGCTGGGCACAAGCCTTCAGTCCGAAAAGCAACCAAACACCATTACTCTCTGTCTCCTGTCATTGCACCAATTGAAAGTGCTGGAGAGAAACCCCACAGTTCCGGCAGTATCGGAGCAGAGAAAAATGGAACTAACTCTTTTTGAGTCCAACATAACTTGTTTAGAACAGTTTCATATAAGACTCGAAATGTTAACTCTGCTTCTCTGCCCAGATCCTGCATCATCTGTTGCATTCCTCCTTCATTTTGCCTTTGTATTTCAGATTTCCACTATGTCTAATATTTTGATTTTTCTTGGTTGCTCTGGATGTTGAAACCGATTATATTTGGACAATATGCACCATTCCTGTCCCCATCACTTGTGCCAGTGATACATGCATTGCACTGGAGTCTGTTTCTTCTTTAAGTTCTGAAAATAAATATGCGGATCTCATCAAAGTGATTTTGATTTAAAAGGCCTTTTAGAGACAGCTACACTTGATGAAAAAAATAGAAATAGTTTATTAATTATGATATTGTCTGTGTGTTTTATGATTAAACTTGACTCCTCTGTCTCTGAACATTTTCAATATATTTCTCTGAATAAGTACAATAAAGGTGGTGGTCATGTAGCCCATTATCTCTGTACCAGCTCGGTATGAGCTGTATTCTCACACTTACTCTGCTGTAACTCACTGTAACGAAATACATTTTGTTAAGTATGTCTGTTTTTATTTCTGAATATCCTGTTCCGAATATTTCTGAACAACCTGTATAACCTGTGATTAAACAGTCGATATATAAAATATAACTATGTACTTCACATTTAAAATTGCCCTATTCCACTCACATTGTTGTTCAAAATTCCATATACCAGGGGTTATCTGTTAACTTGCTCTGTATTGCATTTCATTCCATTTGTCAGAAACAGTGATGGCTGAATACTGGCGACTGGGAGACATTGCTGCACTCCCCTCAGGTCACCACAGCCACTGGCCGCAGCACTTTCTGTCTCATAGCCATTATCATATACATTCTATCCCTTACTAGTTAATTCATGACTTTTAATAAATAAGGTTATTATACATTGTTATAGGCCAAGCCCGACCCGTCACAACATTCTTAACAATATAGCCCAGTCTGTAATGTTGCCATTTGTTGAAAGTATGTGTATAGGAATATTCCAAGAGTGAATTAATTGGACTGACTGCCGACTTTTAAACAAACGGAATGTATTTGCAAAAATAAGGAATGAAAGACAATGAACCAAAAATACCGTACCTGAAAAATTCATCCTATCCAAAACTGACAGGCTATCTCAAATTAATGATGCTGATTCGAATTACTTGCAACAATCCTAATAAACAACCCCCCGAACGCAAAGAGTAAACATTAACTAAAAAAACTTATAGGTTACAAAGTCAGAGGGCTGAAGAAGGGGGAGAGCGTCCAGTTTCAACACTGAACCTACTCAACTAACCCTCGAACTGAACTGACCTGTACAGCTGAAGAGCTGGCCACATCCCCTTGAATGCACCAGTATTTTTGAAGGCTTGAAAACTCTCTGTCCGAGGCATTATCTGTTCGGCAAAAAACAAAGGACCCCATTGATGCATTCAATATTGAGACATGTTGGAATCTTGGGATGTTTAGAACCTCTCTGAAAAAAAAATCAAGGACAACATAACCTTAACCCCCGTGTGACATCTCCCCCAATATAAAACCGAATCTTCAATATCCAAAGATGGCTTCAGTTTTCAAAACCACCAAATATAGTGGTTCATACTCTAAAATGCGCATATACATTTGTTTACAACAGACAGAACTACATCCAGATTCAGTGTGTGGTACTTCCATCATTGAGTGTCTCCATTTTCATTGGCAATCACGTTTTCAAGACCTCCACGTGCACAATTTTCAAATTGAATGGCTGTAACAGGCCCCAGCTAAACAGTCTCGCATTTTTGTCCTTAATATTCTCCCAAAAGACTTCACTGGGTTATGATCAGTGTAAATGTTTGTCTCTGATATGTTGCTGGTAACGTTAACACTGAAATGTGGTCGTGCCAACACAAAGCTCACAGTCTCTTTCTCAACTGTTGAATATTTCTACTAATGAACATTCAACTTCTTGGAGAAATACCCAATAGGTCTTGTGTCTTCTTGTCGATTTCCTGCAGGAGCCCAGCACCGAAATCCACATCATTGACATTTAAATCCACCTTGAATGGTTTTCCATATTCAGGTGTGTCTGATCGTGGGCAGTGGCAAATTCACTTTTAAACTAGGTTTACCACCAAGCCTGCCTTCCGAAGTCGATCAAACAAGTTCGATAGATTCTGTAAGTGTTCCTTCCATGAGTTCGTAAAAGTCACAAGGTCATCAATGTACACCACAGGTTGGATAATCCGGCAATATACTGCTTGGCCGGCACATTTTTCATACCAAACGTAAGTTGCTTCTCCCACATTTTCAACACAGTCTTCCAACCATGGAACTGGGTATGCACCAATGTTTTTACCTGCATTGACGTTACGATAGTCCACACATAATCGTTGGGTACCATTTGGCTTTAGCACCATGACTATGGGTGTTTTCCAGTCACTGTAACACACGTTGATTATGTCATCTTAGAGCTTGCATTCAATCTCCTTCTGAACCTGTGCCAACTTTAGAGGATTATGCCTGTAAGGATGTTGTTTAATCGTAACGGCATCTCTTATAGCTACATTATGCACAATTAGGTGAGTACTTCCAAGTTAATATCTGCATATTTCCCCATGTGATAGTAATAACTCTTTCTGGTCATTTCAATTTTTCTCACAAAGGTAACTCAATCATTTATCCCAATTTTAGACAACTACCTCATTGCCCACTTTAATTTGAGGAATGTCCGATTCAGAATCCTCTGAAATTTTTTATTTTCTTCTGTGCCGTAATCATTAACACCTTATTCTCTGGCTTTCCTTACCTGTCAAAGTACCTTTTGAGCCTATTCACATGACATACGCTGGGGGATTTCTTTTTTTCTGCAGTCCCTATCAAGTAGTTACAAACACTCAATATCCGTTGTATTTGATAAGGTCTACTAAACCTTGCTTTTCAAGGTTCACCTATAACTGGAAGTAACAGTAATACCTTGTCCCCGATCGCAAAATTGCACTTTTAAAAAAGGTTTCCTGTCCGCTTCCTGTTTTATTGCATGTTGTAATACTTTTAAATGCTGTCGAGCCAACACCCCAGCGCTATTAATCGTTCCTTAAGTTTTGAGACCGAGTCCAAATGTGTGGCCTTTGAACTCTGATTTACTATTTTCTCCTTAACCAATTTTAATGGTCCTCTCACTTAATGCACTAAAAATAATTCCAATTGAATGAAATTTGCTCTCTTAATTTGGCGCGTCCCTGATCACACAAAGTGCAAATGGAATTCCCTAACCTTAATCATCTGGATAATCCTAATTATAAGCCCTCAACGTGGTCTTTAATGTTTAATGTCACATTTTAGCGCTCCCTGCAATTTTGGATGGTATGAAGTAGATTTGAATTGCTTTATTCCTAAAACGTTATCGTGATAAATTAGATGTGAAGTTTGAACCTTGATCCCACTGTATATTCATTGGTAGTCCATACCATTTTTTTAATAAAAGAGTAACTCCTTTCCAATTCTTTTAGTGTGATACTGCACCTTTGGATGGCCTCTGGAAATCTAGTCGAGGCATCCATTATTGTTAACAAATACTGATGCCCACTTTTTTGTTTGTGGTCGGGAACCTAGCCAATCAATTAAGACTCCTGTAAAAGGTTCCTCAACTGCCAGAATAGTTACGAAAGGTGCAGGTTTTATTATCGCTTGCGTTTTTCCAATTACATGACATGTATGATGCGTCTGGCAAAATTCAACTGCATCCTGTTGCGGTCCAGCCCAGTAACGTGTTTCTGTATTCAGTCTGTTTTTTTCATAACTCCTAACTGACTTCTAGATGGTAACTCATACACCATTCGCGTCACCTCCTTTCTGTACCCTATTGGCAATATGATTTGATGAATCTCTTCCCATTTCTCATCTCCTTGAATATATGTTATTCTCCATTTCCTCATTTGGACATCATATTTTAGGTAATAACACTCAGGGATACATTCAAAATTCCTAACGTATATGCTTTTTGATACAACTGCTTTAAACTTTTATCTTTCTGCTGTGACTCAGTTAGTTTAACTGAGCAAAAAATATTTACACGATCACCTATTTGCTCCTGCTTTGTCTCAACTTTCTGATGGAACAAAGTATCTTCTCATGCCACTTAAGCTTCCTTATCTTTACGTTTTTGGTATTTTCTGTTTCAACTGGTGATATTGGGACTTTATTACCCATAGTCAGGAAAGTTTCCAGGATATGATTCCTACATTGATTCAGTTGTCTGCATATCCATTGGCTTTTAAACGAGAGTAGCAGTAATCCAACCACTGAATCAGCTATATTTTCCACAAGGACAAATTTTATTCCTGGAGCTGAGAGTTTGTCCAGTATCCCTACTACAATTTCCCCACACTTTTCTGGACACGATATGCTCACTTTACATACTTTTGCACCTTTTGTCTCATTGTGAATTCCCTCTAGCAGTACCTTTTCTGGAAATAGTCCTTCAGGAGTACATATCTCCTTATGTTTTCACAGAGGATCCTGTGCCTCTTAATATTGCATCCTCTTTACCTGCCCTATGTGAATAAAATTAATCTTTGCAGGTATATTTTCTCAGCAGATCTGGCACTTCCTCCGTAAGAAACCTCCAATCAGCTTGTACACTCTGATGCAGCTTTCTAGCTTCCACTGTGCTTTCTGTTACCACTCCGACAAAACTCCCAGACTTATCTTTTTTTCCTGCATCCGTTTTTTTCTGAACCCACCAAAACAGTGATTTCATGAGTCCTAATTTGGTGCAATGAAAACACCAGAGCTTTTTATCTTCTTTGCCTCCTTCACCTATTGCCTTTTTACCCTGTGGTAAGTTCTTCACCGAGATCTATATCTCCCTTTCTACTTGGGGATTTCTCTTGGCACAATTTCTATCCATCATGGACTGAAATTGATTCTGGAAGCCAGAACAAGTTTTCTAATCATAATCACTAGTCATAATCATCAGCCTCTTCAGCTGCCAGTTTTGGCTTTATAACTCTATGATCTTCCAAATGAGTGTGCACTATGTGAATGCTTAAACACCTTCAAAGTAATTGTCTCTCGAAGAGCATCGTATGTTTGCTCTCTTTTTAAAGCTCTTATCCATCTATCAAAATTACTTTGTTTGATCCTTTCAAACACAATATATGTTCGAAGAGGATTCTTCCTTAAATTCTTGAAACGTTGTCTGTAGGCTTTTGGCACATACATATATGTTTTCCTCTCCTCATCCTCCCCAGATCCCTCCTTTGATAGTGTTGCACATATCTCACTAGCTCTACCTACAAGTTTTGTTTGGGTCAACAAAACCTACATGGTCACTGGCCACTGAAATTCTTTAGCCACTTTCCTACTCATCAAATTTAGGTAAGCTGTGAATATACTGAAACTAGGCTTTGGACTACAATGGGATTGCTCATCCTCAGTCTGCTCCTCACTAAGCTTATCTTCAGCCTTCATCCTCATCCTTTAAAGCTGACTTTCCATTCTAAGTGACCATCTCTGAAGCTCAAATGCTCCCTCTTTCTTTCTCTCCTGCTGAATGCATTTTTTTTCTCTTTCCTCTGCTAAACCTATTCGTTATCTTTCTTCCTCTTCTGACTTTAGTCGTAGCTCAAACTGCTTCATCTCTGCTTCTATCTCAAGCTGCTTCTTTTGCGATTGAAGTTTAGTCATGCCACAGATCCTGATGGAGTTTCCAGCAAGTTGGAATGCTGAACTACTGCTGCAATCATCTCATCTTTCCTCACATCAGACGGTAGCTTCAACTCCCTTTGTCTACTAATTCCCGCTGCTTGGACTTATGTGCATTTTGTAAAACCCACAAGGTCACTTTCCCGATCTCCAAAACAAGCTTGGTTCCTGCAAGAACCATAGCTACCTGAAGCTCTGCTTACTCACCAAATCAACACACGAAATAAGACACAATAACACCCGCCACTCGCTGTCTAAATTCTGCAAAGGCCCCCTAATTTGTTGCGGACCAGACCCGACCCCTCAAAACATTTTAATAGGTAGCCCGGACCTTAGATTTGCGATATTTTGAAGGTCAGTCTATAGCTGATATTTCCAGAGTGAATTAGCTGGTCAGACAGCCGATTTTTAAGCAAATGACATTTATTTGCCAAATTACCAAATGAAACATAAGGAACCGAAAATAGAATACCTGAATAACGTAGCGTATCCGAACCTAACAGGCTATCCCGATTTAAGGATGATGTTCCAATATACTTGCAACAACCCAATAAACAAAACCCCTCAGCACCAAGGGTAAAACTGACACAACTGCTCACAGGTTATAAGGTCAGAACGGCAGAATGAGGCAGAGAGCGTCCAGTGATCTTGACTCAACAAACCCCCGAACTGATCCAGCCTGTCCAGTTGTGGGAGCTGGACAGGTCCTCTCGATTATACAGGCTACTTTTCAAGACTTGAAAGGCTTCTGTATGAGGCATTATCAGTTAGGTATAAACAAAATGACCCCAACGAACCTTTCAAAATTAGGACATATTGGAATCCTTGGTCGTTTAGACCCTCTTTAAAAAAATCAATGACAACATAACCCTGTAAAAGGACTAGCTTTGTGAGAACATGCCACATTTGGCTTTGGACTGAATTCCAAAAATGTAAGTCTTACAGCTTTGAAGACAATATAATGCATTAACTTGTTTGTTAGTTTTCATAAAACGGTACTCAATCATACTGTGTGTTGAAGATTCAGCATGGTCACGAGTGGATTGTCCAGACAGATCCACACTTCCTGTATATGGTCAGGGCAAATACATCCACTGAGAATCTGTTGCTTGGCGACTGTACTAGTCGAGGAGAGACCAGCATGGAAACCAAGTCTAGATTGTGATTTTTTTGTGGATGGTCATGATGGAGCGTTCAGGTGGTTACAGTATTGCAAATGAACAACACAGCAGAATCATCTAGCCTGCGATAAGAAAACGTCCATAATTCTCCCTCACAACTAACTTCACGAGAGCAATTGGTGATGGGAGATGTGACCATAGAACATAGAACATAGAAAAATACAGCGCAGTACAGGCCCTTCAGCCCTCGATCTTGCGCCGACCGAAGCCTACCTAACCTACACTAGCCCAATAACCTCCATATGCTTATCCAATGCCCGCTTGAATGACCATAAAGAGGGAGAGTCCACCACTGCTACTGGCAGGGCATTCCATGAACTCACAACCCGCTGAGTAAAGAATCTACCCCTAACATCTGTCCTATACCAACCTCCCCTTAATTTAAACCTGTGTCTCCTAATAACAGCTGACTCCATACGTGGAAAAAGGTTCTCACTGTTAACCCTATCTAAACCCCTAATCATCTTGTACACCTCTCTCAAATCTCCCCTAAACCTTCTTTTCTCCAATGAGAACAGCCCCAAGTGCCTCAGCCTTTCCTCATACGATCTTCCTACCATGCCAGGCAACATCCTGGTAAACGTCCTCTGCACCCGTTCCAGTGCCTCCGCATCCATCCTATAGTATGGCGACCAAAACTGTACACAATACTCCAGATAAGGCCGCACCGGAGTCTTATACAACTGCAACATGACCTCAGGACTCAGGAACTCAATTCCTCTACCAATAAAGCCCAGTACGCCATAAGCCTTCTTCACAGCACTATTTACCAGGGTGGCAACTTTCAGAGATCTGTATAGATGGACACCAAGATCCCTCTGCTCATCCACACTACCAAGTAGCCTACCATTAACCCAGTAATCCATCTTCTTGTTACTCCTACCAATGTGAATGACTTCACACTTAGCTACATTGAACTCCATTTGCCACCTTTCTGCCCAGCTCTGCAACTTATCTGTATCCCGCTGTAACCTACCACATCCTTCTTCACTGCCCAACACCCAACCGACTTTCGTATCATCCGCAAACTTGCTCACCCAGCCTTCAAGCCCCTCCTCCAGATCATTTATAAAAATGACAAACAGCAATGGTCCCAAAACAGATCCTTGTGGAACACCGCTAGTTACTGCACTCCAAGATGAACCTTTACCATCAACTACTACCCTCTGTCTCCTTCCAGCCAGCTAATGCCTAATCCATTAGTCAGCAATGTCAACATTCAATTCAATCCAGTTGTTATTTTGAACTGAAGGTCGAATTCTGAAAGAAATTATCTGGATCTGTTTGTGCAGTGACTGTGATTGATGTCAGTCTCCATGGATCCTAATTATGTCACTGGATGGTTTTCCTCTTCTATTTGTACCGGGCGTCTTCCAATGCTTTATCCCATTGTTGCTGCAGATGCATCATCTGCAACACTGACAAGGATCAGCAGTTGCAGAAACAGGGAGAGGAGAGATCAGAATCAGAGAACCACAGACTGGAATATTCCAACAATGGACCAGGATCTAAGAACAGTAGACTGGAATGTTTCAACAATGGATCAGAATCTGAGAACAGTCGACTGGAATGTCGCACCAATGGTTCAGAATCTAAGAAAAATAGACTGGAATGCTGCAACAATGGACAGGAGTTTATCTTTGGGTCTTTTGTTTTTTTACTGGTATTGGCACATATTACCAGATCGGATATTAGGTGTACTGTGGATTATTCAGGCTGGTTACTATCCCATGCTCGCGATTGTTGGTGTTCCTGGTAAGTCTCCCCATCTCTATCGATTTATTAATCCCATAAGCCATGGTGAACTTCAATGCTATTTCTGTTATCTATTTTTAGTAAAGACTGAAACTATTGTCTTCAGTTTCAAATGCAAATCCATTCATTCTCCACAAATTTCAGAACCACCCACACTCCCGCCCTCACAAACTTCTGAGAACAAGACTGTTCACAATCCCGAAGTACCAATTTGCCCGGAATTGATTTATGTCTTGGTATTCTCTCCATCACTAAAGCTACCCACTACCAACTCCATGATATCCCCAGACCCCATCTTGACGTCAGTGCGGGTGCTAAATAAACCATTAACTACACCATGGTAAAACTGAGACTTTATGGTTCCTGTTCTCTTCTAATCGCTCTTTCCGTTACAAATGTTTCCATCAAAATCTTGTTCTTGTCTGTAAAATATATTCATGACAGGGACACTGTGTCAGAGTAGTACTGTCGGTGGCCACGTAATTCAGTGGTCCAGATATCTACACTATGGACGCTGTATCAAATCTTATCTCAGATGATGACAGAACTTAAATTCAAATGAGAGGAGCTGGAAATAAAAGTGAATTTTACTAATATAATCCAACCAGCACTTTGTCAAGAAGTTTATCTATTTCACTGTTAGCCTTTGGTGAAGAAATCTCACATTATTGCCTGATCTGAATTAAGACTGATATCAGACTCAATACCTTAAGGAATGGCCTCACAGTGAAAGGCATTTATTGAGATCCACAAATGCTGCCCTGCCAGTGATGCAGACATCCCATGCAATAACAACATGTAAGGTAGAGGAAAAAAATACAAAGTATGATACTAGAGATCAGAAACAAAAGGAATGAGTAAGTGCCAGAGAAACTTAACAGATTTGGCAGCCTCAGGTCGAGAGAAAAATAGAAGTGAAATTTCGCATCCAATCACCATACATCAGAACTGAATGCAGCTGGGAAACAGTGTGTTTGATGTTGATGACATGTATGGCTGCTGTGAAAGGAAGAAGGAGTGAGTTGAATAGATAGAGAAAGAGAGAGGTAGAGAGAAAGAACAAACAAAGGGTTCGTTGATGATCAGCTGGAATGGAAATAAAAATCCAGACTAATCTTATTTATTTTTCTCTTGTTCTCATATTACTGAAATTCATGCCCGTGTCAGGTATATATCAAAGTCCCCGTTTGAAGTGAGTTATGTCACTTTGCCTCTCTTCCTTGAGTGTGATCATCTTCTTTTATTCAGTAATGGGATGCTGAGCCAGTATATAATTCCCTTTCTTCATTGTCCTTGAGAAGGTGTTGGTGAGCTGCCTTCCTGACCCACTGCAGTCTGTGGACTGTAAGTAGTCAGTGCTGAGGTCCGCCCGCATTCATTTATTTGAGAATTTGTAGTGAGTGACATAACTGAGCGGCTGGCTTGGACATTTCAAACTACAACTGTGTGTTAACCACAGTGCTATGGGCCTGGAGTCACATGTAAATCCTACCGGGTGAAGATGGTAGATTTCCTTCCCTGAAGTGCACTCGTGTGCCAGGTAGGACGAACACAATGCTTTCATTGCTTCATTTGATTCTCAATTCCTGATATTTTATTGAATGCAAAATCTAACATTTGCCGTGGTGGGATTCGAATCCGTGGTCTGAGACATCACCTGGGTCTCTGGGTTAACATTACAGGGATAATACTGTTAGGCCATCACCTCCTCAGTATCTCCAATAATCTCCAATGGCAAACGTGGCATTGCTGTTGGCGTGGCTGTGCTTAAAGCATAGCGTTTTGCAAGGCAACAAAGTGATTTGGCAAAACATATCATCCTTCTCATTTTGTATTTATGAGAAGGCGAGATGATGGGAAGTGCTCTTGGTGAAAAGGACGTGGATGTCCTTGGCCATGAGCCACTGACAGAATTCATACAGAGCAGTAAGTACTGAGCATCATGTTGTTCACAAAATTGTCAGCAGCGACACTCTGACAGGGTTGGTCATTCTCAAAACCTTCTGACCTCCATGCAGAAGACTAGACTGTCTTCTCAGAGATGGAAGATGCCTCCTTGTGACATGGCACAAATCATCCGCTGTGTCTCCTTACCATCAGCAAACCACGTTAATGCAACACGCATGAATCATTAGCAATGGAGCCAGAAGGCACAGCATGGAACAGTCTGTTTGTGCATTCTCTGCTTCATTGGTTTGTAAAGTTACAGCATCGATGACATCCTCCTAGTTCAGTGTAACAGTTTGGAGAGGCTGAATGGCCTCTTCTGTTCGTGTGTCAGTGTCTCGGGTGGCTGAATGTCCTCTTCCTCGTTCCAGGGAAGAGGCTCATTATTGGGTGACCCGTGGTAGCTGCTTACCTGCGTGTTGTGCTGACTAGATTCCTTATATTCCTGTGTAACATTAGACAAACAGGAGGTTGGAAGAAACAGCAAGTCAGGTAGCATCAGGAGGTGAAGAAGTCAACATTTCAAGTATACTCGTTCTTCAGGATTGCGGGTGGGGGTAGGGGGAACTGCAGATAAAGAGGGAAAGGAGTGGTGGGGTGTGGAGAGCAGAAGGATGGTGAGGTAGGGGATAGGTGGACAAAAGTGGTGGGTGCAACGTGGTTGGTCGATGGGAGGGATGAATATAGTTGGGAACTAGAAGGTGGGGTCATTTGGTGGAATGGAAGGGAGGAGGCGGGGCTGGAATGGTTATTTAAAATTGGAGAACTCAATGTTGAGTCCTCCAGGCTGTAGGCTAACGATGCAGAAGGTAAGATGTTGTTCATCCAATTTGCGGTCTGACTCACTGTGGCAACAGAGGAAGCCAAGGAGGTCATGTTGGAAAGGAATTGGGAAGAGGAATTGAAATGGGTGGTGACTGGGAGCTCAGGCCAGCCCCTTTGGACCGGGCTGTGGTGCTCGGTGAAATGTGCACTTAGTTTACGTTGTTCTCCCCGATGTAGACAAGACCACATCAGGAGAACCTACTGCAGTAAACTAGGTTGAAGGAGAGGCAGGTGAACCTCTGTTTCACCTGGAAGGACTGTTTGGGGCGCTGGATAGAGGTGAGGGAGGTGTGTGCAAGCAGGTGATGTATTTTATTTTTCATCTGCAGGTGTCAGTTGCCCATTGGGATTGACAGGTTTGGTGGGGAGTATGGCACGAAACAAAATTAGTGAAGGGATCAGTCCTTGTGGAAGATGTGCCAGGTAATGGGATCCAACCTAGTTTACTGTATCTGCCATTCCTGATGTGGTCTTCTCTATATCGGGGAGACCAAATGCAAACTAAGGGGAATGGTTTGCTGAGCATCTCAGCTGGGGCTGTAAGGGCTGACCTGACCTCCCAGTCACTGCCTATTTCAATTACACCTACCAATCCCATTCCGACATGACATCATTGACCTCCTCCATTGCCACAAAGAACCAAAGCACAAATTGGAGGAACAACGCTTCATATTCCACCTGTGTAGCCTACAGCCGGGGGTCTCAACACTGAGTTCTCCACTTTCTTGTAACCTCCCTTCCAATCCCCAGATCTCCTGCTTAGCCCCTCCCCTTTCCATTCCTCTGATCAACCCATCTTCCAACTGTCAACTGGATTCATTCTTCCCATTGGCCAACCTGGTGGTACCCTTTACCTGTGTTCGCCACCACAACACGCCGTCTCCTCCTATTTCCCCACCTCGCCTCATTATCAGTACACACCCTTGCCCCCACCCCCAGACATGAAGGAAGGTTATACCCAAGATGTGGACTTTTTCTCCTGATGCTGCCTGGCTTGTTGTGGTCTTCCAGTCTCCTGAATTCCAACATTTGTAGTTTTTTAAAAAAAATCTCTTCTTGTGTAATAGGTAAGAGAGAGTGAATGCGCTGTGCCTCTACTTATCCAATAGCTTCTCTGGGCTGAATGGCATTCTCATATGTCTGTGAAACCAGCTTGAGATGCTGAATGAGCTCCTCATTTTTAGTCCTGTGGAAATGTTCAGGTTCCAGCAGTGCTGTTACATGAATGTTGCCTACACATTAACAGCATGAGCTTGAATGTTGTTCATGTTTTGCTGTTTTATGCGATCTTTTCTGAGCATCCTCACTTCTGATCGAATGACGGAGGGTAAGACGTTGCTGAAGCAGCTGAAGATGTTTGTGCCGAGGAAGCTACCCTGAGGACCGCCAACAGAGATATCCAGGGACTGAGAGGATTGATCTCCATCAGCCACATGGTGCTCCGAATGGCCCAACCGCTTGGGAATTTACAACTGATTCCAATTAGGTGCAATTTTATTCAGCCTCCTTGACATCTTGTTCAGTCATGTCCTTTCAGGGCCAGTCATTCTGACGCTGTGTTCATATCTTTTGATTTAGAGATGCGTGTCGGACTGGGGTGTACAAAATTAAATATCATGGTATTCAAACAGATGAAAGACTCAACAGACTATCAATTTTTCAATGTTATAATTTCATTTACATCACACTAAAGTTTTGCTATAAATTCTGTGTGTTACGATTGAGCCCTCCACCATCAACTAATGAAGGAGCGATGCTCCGAAAGCTAGTGTGCTTCCAATTAAGCCTGTGGGACTATAACCTGGTGTTGTGAGATTTTTAACTTCATAGCTTTTGTTCATGTCCACGGCCAAGGTAAATGTATAGGGACTGTTTCCTTCTCTCAGAGGGTAGTGACTGTTGGGGCCTCTCTATCCCAGACAGCTACATCTCTGAATGTTTGAGGGAGCAGGGTGGTGTTAATGAATGTTGACACATCAGGGAGCTAAGGCTACAAAGAATTGGGCATGAAAGAGAAATTGCGGCCAAGAGAGATCAGCCCTGACCTTACTGAAGGAAGGACAGGCTTGATGGGCTATATAGCCTGGTATTATTACAATAAACCCTATAGCCCAGTCACTTTATTGCCTCTTCCATATCCTGTGGTACTTCAAGTAGCTGAATAGGTTGATATTGTTGCTGCATGATCTAAACTGGGTCTAGTTCTATAGATAGGAGGGGCTGATTGGTCTCCTCCTGTAAATGTATATCATGGTCCAGGGGCTGAGAAGCCACATCCTGTTCCGGTGTAACAGAAATCCATATAGACCAGATCGACCACCCTTGGAGAAAGTCATCACTGCAGATGCCGGTGATCAGAATTGAGAAGTGTGGCGCTGGAAAAGCTCAGCTGGTCAGCCAGCATCCGAGAAGCAGGAATATCGATGTCTTGGACATTCCTGATAATAGAGTTGTACCCAAAACGTCGATTCTCCGACCCCTCGAATGCTACCTGACCTGCTGTGCTTTTCCAGCACCACACGTTTAGATGTCTACCAGCCCGCCCTACTCAACCTTCCTGGTCACATCATCAAAGAACAGGCATGAACTTTCACTGACAAAGCCATTCTTACTATTTCTAATGAAACCCTGTTTTCCCAATGCAAGTACATCTTATCCCTCAGAATCTTCTCAAGTAATTTACCTACCACAGGTATTAAGCTTACTGGTCTATATTTCCCAGACTTTATTTTTCAGTCCTTCTTGCTTTCCTCCAGTCTTCTGGGATCTCACTTGTGGTAACTGATGATCGAAATTATCAGCCAGGGCCCCCGTAAGTTCTTCTCTAGCCCCTGCTCTGTTTTTTGGATATATCTGGAAAGGACCGTGAGATTTATCCAACTTCAAACATTCTAGTAGATCCAATACCTCCTCTACTGTGATATGGACTGTCCCTAAGTAATCATCAATAATTTCCCCAATTTCCCAAGTACTCATGTCTTTCTCCACGGTAAACATAGAGGAGAAATATTTGTTGAGGACATCGCTCATCTCTTATGGTTCCCAAAAAACATATCCATTGAGGGGTCCTATTCTCTCTCTAGCTACTGCTTTTCCTTTAATATACTTAAAGCATCTCTTTGGATTCACCCTGATCTTCTCAGGCAAAGTAATCTCATACCCCCTTTTCTCCCTTCTGATTTCCTTCTTCAGTAAACTCCTGTATCCCCTGTACACCTTCAGGGATTTGCTTGATCCCAGCTGCCTCTACCTGAGCCAAACCTCCACATATCTTTTGGTAAAAGCCTGAATATCTCTTGTAATTCAGGGACCTCATTCCTGTAAACTTTCCATTCACACTCACAGGAACATATAGATCTTAAGCTCCCACTTGCTGGAGGTCCCTTTGCTTGCAAACAGACTACTCCAATCAACCCCTGCAAACTCGTGCCTGAGTCCATCAACATTAACATTGCCCCGATTTAGAACTTGAATCTGTGGACCAATTTCTTCCCTCTCCATAACTATTTTAAAATTAATAGATCTATGGTCACTGGTCCCAAAGTGCACATCTCCTGTCACCTCACTCACCTGTCCTGACCTATTTCGTAAGAGTAGGACAAATATTACTCCTTCCCGATTAGGACCCTCTACATTCTACTTGGGGAAACTTTCCTGATGCACTTAATTGATTCCATCCCATCAAATCCCTTAATGCTCTGGCAGTGCAAGTCTGTGTTATAAAAAATATTAAAGCCCCCATTATGACAACCAAAATGTTCCTGAAAGTCTCCGCAATCTCTCTACATATCTTTGTTCCTGCAATTTCTGTTTACAATTTGGGGGCCTACCGTACAACCCCAATAATGTCACCATCCCCTTCTTATTTCTTAGTTCCACCCACAAAGCCTCATTGGATGATCCATCAGTTATTTTATCTCTGATCACTGCTGCGATACACCCTTTATTCAGAAATACAACTCTCCTTCTCTCGTTCCACAATCTCTGTTCCTTCTAATGCATTTAACCCTGGTACATTAAGCTGTCAGTCATATCCATCCCTCAGCCATGTTTCTGTAATAGCTAAACTATCGAGCGCCGATAACCTATCCACACGCTGAATTCATCGGCCTTAACTGTCAGCCCTTTTGCACTGAAATAAACACAATTTACTCCATCGGCATTTCTTGTTCCCTATCGTGGTCCAGCCTGATATGTCTCCTCAATGTACTATGTTTGATTACTGTATCTCCATCCAGCCTCTCACTTGCCTCCTTGCTGCTGAGGATTCCACCTCCTGCCAATCTCGTTTAAACACTCCCCTGTTGTACTAGCAAAACTTCTGCGAAGATATTGATTCCCCCTCAAGTGGATCTGTCACCAGTCCCTCTTGAACAGGTCAACTCTGTCACAGAAAAGCTCCCAATGGTCTAAAAATATGAATCCCTCCCACCAATTCTTCAGTCATATATTTATTTTGATATCCTCCTATTCTTACCTTCACTAGCTCATGACACTGGACGTAATCTGGAAATTATCACTATCGAGGTCCTGGTTTTTAACTTTTCTTCTAGTTCTCAGTTAATCATTCTATAGAAACATTCCTATATCTAACCGTGTCACTTGTACCATCGTGCACAATGACTTCTGGCTGCTCACCCGCCCTCTTGAGAACATTCAGCAGCCACTCAGAAACATCCTGGATGCTGAAATCTGAGAGCCAACACACCATCCTAGTTTCTTGTTTGTGATCACAGAATCTACGATCTGTGCCCCCTAACAATCAAATCTCCTATCTCTAAGACCCTGTTTACCTTTATCCTTTCCTGCTGCCCCCCAGATCCAGTGCATCCATCTTGGCTACTGCTGCTTTCCCCTGAACAGTCATTCCCTCACACCTATCGCCCATCTCCCAACATACACAAAACCAGTATCCAGAATGGTATACTTGGTTTCGAGAGGAATAGCCACAGGGGATTCCTGCACTTTCTGCCTACTCCCTTCGCCATTCCTGGTGGTCGCCCAGATACTCTCTGCTTGGAACACGACAGGAAGCAAGGAAAGCTTGTTGGATTAAATTGCTTTTAATTAAATGGAACTGGGCTGACAGGTAATGCAGATGAACTCAGGGCGTGGATCTGTACATGAGACTGGAATATTATAGTCCTTACAGAAACATGGCTAAGGGAGGGACTTGGGTGTGATCACCTCACTAAAGCTTTTATCTATGAAGTGTTCCATATCTCGGATGATCCAGAGTGCTCCTGAACACGGTCTCCCAGTAGCTGCAGCAGGGTGCACTGCCCACACGTGTAGTCATCAGGGACAATGGAAATCTCCCTGAGCTCCCACAAACCGCAGGAGGAACAGACAACTGCCCTAACTGCCATCTCCACTGCTGTCAGACTAGCGTTAAAAAAGAGATTATCTGAGCTTACCTTTACCTTTTGCTGAACTGCTACTCACCGATTTCTCTGGAACCAAAGCATTACTACCTATTCTGCCACTCACAGTACGTTAATAGACCACTCCACATTTAGGTTTGGTTAGGGTAGGATGGAGACAGTACACTGATGTGTTGTTTGGACCTTAAGCACTCCTAAACACCAGGCCCATGCTTGGATTTGGGGTGGTGGGGGTGGGGGTTGTCTTGCTGAGGTCTTCCTCCTAGTAGTGGTGACTGCGCTGATGCAAATATTCACCCTGACAGCCCATCCGCGTTGGCGCAGTCCTCTGGTTTTTTCGGTCTACTAGTACTGCATTTATGAATTCCTTGTAACTACTGATTGTATTCGAAACTGTGTCTCACTCCGGAGCGAGAGATGTTGATATTCCAGTAAGTACAGTCTATTAAAAAATGTTTGCCAATGGACATATGATCGACAGTATGTCCATCCGCTCTCTAACTCTGCGTTTACTTTCAATTAGGGTACATTTATTCTGATAGCATTCCATTCCATTTTCCTGCGTTTTCCCTGTAACCCTTTTTTAAAAAATCTGTGGATCTCAGCCTTGAAGATATTTAGTGATCATTTCTTAACAGCCTTCACAATTTTCTGCAATTGTTTCCCTCCCACTGATGTGAGACTTAGTGGTCTTTCATCCCATGGCTTTTTTTTTTCTAGCACTCTGTGTGGAAGTTGAACCTACATTAGATGTTGTTCTGTTTGATCACACCACCTCTGTGGCCAGAGGCAAAACAAAATAAAGCGCAAAATGTAAGAGCCTGTAATCTCCTCCCTCACCTTTCACATCAGTCTAAGAGACAGTTCATCCAGATCTAGAGATTTGCCCACTTTTTATCCTGCATCAACTTCCAATTATTCCTCAGCTTCTGTCCAGGAACTGCTTCTCCAAAATGAAGACCAATATGCAGTACGTGTTTGACATTCACAGGTTCTATGCACAGTTTGCCTCCTCGGTCCCTAATACTCCCTATTCTTTCTCTTGTTACCATCTTACCCTTAATAAACCGATAAAATGTCTTTGAATTCTTAATAATATTGCCCATTAATGTTTTTATCACCCCGTTTTTTGCTCTTCTACTTACTTTCTTGAATTTAGCCCAACACGTTCTCTACTCTTCTGGGACCTCCATTGACCTGCTCACTTTATGCGTGCTTTATGCTTCTCTTTCATTCTTAATTCTGTTCTGAATATTTGTAGACATTCCATACTCTCTGGACTTGTTTTCCTCATTTTTATCTTTATTGTAACATGTTGTGGTGACACCTTCATCAATTCCATTTTGAGCATGTGATCCCCACCACGCCCACGCTGTTCTGCTAAAGTTTCACCCAGAAGTAATTATACGGTGGCCAGATCCTGTCTTTCTTTTGATAAGATCTGCCTCTATCATCCAAATTATTTTTATTTTTCAGGCCTTTTTTCTTTTGGTCTTTTCCTTAATAAGCTAAAAATGCTTGAGTCATGGTCACTGATCCTGAAATGCTCAGCCAATCCTGCCTGCAACACCTGACTGGCTTCATTCCACAGTGAGACTCGGCATAGCCCCACCCATTGTTGTATCTGCTACATGTTTATATGAGGAGCTCTCTGGAATAAATGTCAAGACATTTTTGCCCTCTTAAAAATAATTATCGCTGCCCTAATCAATGTTTGTAATTGAAATGCCTGAATATAATGATCCTATTATTGCATTGACAAACCTCAGTGAATTGGTTATGTACCTGCCCCTGTATTTTATTTTATCTGGGGGCCTATAATATGTCCCCAGTAGTGTGTCTGTCATTGATTTGAACCTAATTCCAACCCACAAACCGTCATTTGAATGCCCTTCCAAGATATCATCGGTTCTTACTGCAGTTTTTGACTCCATAATTAATAAGGCAACACCACCTTATCTTTAGCCCCTCCCCTATGCTGCCCATAGTTCTTGTACCACAGAATATTGAGTTGTCAACTCTGACCTCCCTCAAACGCATCTATGTGATGGCAAAAATATCCACTTCCCCATGTCACCTCGTTCCCTTATCAAATCTGAAGATCTGATAATATTCCCAGTATTATGGTAAAGGACTTCCAGCCTGGAATATAGCACCTGGAATACTCTGTACCTCGAAGTTCTTCAGCCAATTACTTGTTGTTATCAAGCTGCCTTTCCATGAACTAAAACTGTAACTCTGGGACTGAATGAATAATCGTTGAATTGTAATTTATTTTTAATTAATGTGTTAATTAAATGCAACGTTCCAGAACTGTTCAGTCAGCTTCCGATAGAATAAATTCCTGCTGATTAATTCCCTGCTCAGTGTGCAGCGGGATCAGCCCTCAGTAATGGAGAAAGTGAGGACTGCAGATGCTGGAGATCAGGGTCGAAATGTGTGGTGCTGGTAAAGCACAACGAGTCAAGATGCAGCCGAGGAGCAGGAGAGTGAAAGCTTTGGGCATAAGCCCTTCATCAGCATGGCATTGGTATGTTCAATTTTTTTCCATTCCATGATTCATAGAATATTTTGAATTTAACTTGCTCAGGAGAGCAGCACTGTATATAGCCCTGAAATGGAAAGCAGTCAATCAGTTGTTTGGACAGGGAGCAGATAAAGTGAGGTGAAGTACAGAATGAGTGAAGTCCAAACATAAGGATAGATAAGTCCCCTGGACCATACAGGAAGCACTAGAGGTTGTCAGTGGAACTAAGGGAAGAGATTGCTGCGCCTTTGGCGATGATCTTTGTGTCCTCACTGTCCAGTGAAATACTGCCTGATGATTGGAGGGTGGCAAAAGTTATTCTCTTATTCAGGAAAGGCAATAGGGATAATCCTGCGAAATACAGGCCAGTCAGTCGTACTTCTGTATTGGGGAAAGTATTGGAAAGGATTCTGAGAGACAGAATTTATGATTACTTGGAAAATCATAGTTTGATTAGAGATAGTCAGCATGGCTTTTTGAGGGACAAGTCATGCCTCACACAACTTATTGAATTCTTTCAGGATGGGATCAAGCACATTTAAGGTAGAGCAGTGGATGTGATGTACATGGATTTTACCCAGGTGGTTGATAACTTACCATAAGGCCGGCTCATTCAGAAAGTAAGGAGACATGGGATGCAGGGAAACCAGGAAATCTGTCTGTATGGATACAAAATTGCCTGGCCTGTCGAAGACTGATGGTGGTAGAACATGGAAAGTATTCAGCCTGGAGCTTGGTGACCAGTGGCGTTCTTCAGGAATCAGTTATGGGACTGCTGTTCTTTATGATTTTTACAAATGACTTGGATGATAAAGTGAATTATAATTTAGTAAGTTTTATGATGTAACAAAGATGTTGGAGTTATGGATAGTGCGGAAGGCTGTTGTAGGTTGCAATTGGACATTGACAGGATGCAGAACTGGGCTGGTAAATGACAGATGGAGTTCACCCCTGATAAGTGTGAAGTGATTCATTTTGGAAGGTTGAATGTGAATGTAGAATACAGGGTTAAAGGCAGGATTATTGGCAGTGTGGAGGACCACAGGGATCGTGTGTTCCATATCATAGGACGCTCAAAGGTGTCACCAAGTTGATAAGATGATTAAGATGTAATATGTTTTCATTAGTCTAGGATTAAGTTTAAGAGCCACAAGGTTATGTTGCAGCGCCAAAAGGCTGAGACTACACTTAGAATATTGTGTTCAGTTCTAGTTGCCTCATTACTGGAAAGACATTGAGGCTTCGGAGAGGGTGCTGGGGAGATTTACCGGGATGCTGCCTGGACTGGGGGGCATGTCTTACATAGAAAAGTTGAGGGAGCTAGAGCTTATCACCTTGGAGCAATGAAGGATGAGAGGTGACTTGATAGAGGTGTATAAGATGATGAGAGGCATAGCTAGAATGGGTAGCCAGTGTCGTTCTCGCAGAGTGGAAATGGCTATCGCGAGCGGGCATAATTTTAAGGTGATTACAAGAAGGTTTCAGGAGATGTCAGAGGTAGGTTCTTTACACAGAGAGTGGTGGGTGCTTGGAATGCACTGCCAGCAGCGTTGGTAGAGTCAGCTGCATTAGGGATATATAAGTGACTATTGGATAGGCACATGAAGGATATGTCAGTTCGTCTGACCTTCGAGTAGGATAAAGGTTCGGCAGGACGTCAAGGGTCTAAGGGTGTATATTGTGGTGTACTGTTCTGTGTTTTATGTTTCACGCAGCCTGTCGTCTATTATCAATTGTTGAATGTGCGTGGGAGTGATGTGTGTGAAATTAGGAAGTCGGGGAGGGGCGTTAGCCCAAAACATCCAGTTATGTTGTTCATTGTTACATTCACCTGAATGCCATTAGAGTATGTGTGGTGTTCTACATCACGCACGCTCCGCCAATTTCACTTATTAACGCGATTCTTGACTTGTCATTTGCTGCTGCTTTCTTCAGATACAATCAGTTGGGTGACCAATGTATTAATCAGATGTTTGCTATGTTTCGTGAATTAGGCAAAAATAAGATGCCAACTATGATTATTCGACTGAACTATAATCTCTGAAAAGCATTATGTTGATTCTATATTTATGGAACAAAAATATAAACTCCTGTCAAGATTTTCTAACACAGAAATAAAGAATGTACATTTGATTTTCTATCAAACAAACAACATGGATGTAACTCTTTTGGCGATCAGAATTACACACATAATGTCAGGATTCAAAACAATGCATTATCACTCCAACATTTTGAAAGTGGTTGGCTTCTGAATGATTACATGTTCAGGCTGAGCAAACGATTGAACAATCAAATAGAATTAGCGTTCTTATATATGTATATATAAACAATCAGTTTAATTTCTCACCGACATGTACAAGCTTCAGTTATTTGCCAGCGAATTAGAAACAGCTATACTTCAACGTGGACTGCGAATAATCAACTAAAAAAAAGATTTGTGCTATCAAATTTTAGTGAACAATAATTTGAAAACTTTTAATTTTTAGAAAGAATCTTGTTTAATATGAAATGTGGACAGTGAACAAAAACGATGCACTTGTTATGAACATATTATCGTGTGAGTGAAAAGTCAGACCTTTTCAAAGGGTTTTGAGCCAAAGCAATGACAGATTTGTTTGAGTAATTGGAATACAACATTTAAAATATTCATGTTCTGACCAATAATTAGACTATATAATGAAGCTGGCCTTGCAATAGTTGCATTTTAAATGCTTATGCTGCACTAAATAATCAGATATTCGTGAGCATTTAGAATGGGAAATAATCGGATCCTGAATTTTATTCACATCAGACACATGATAGAGTTCAAAACCTTAAAGAACAGGAGGAGGCCATTGGCCACTGTGTGTACATCAGCTCCAGGAATATCTCCCAAGTCCCTCCCATTTGCCAGCCCTATCTCTGCAGCCTGTTAAATTCATATTTGCAAATACATATCCCGTTCTATTTTTTAATGTTCATCCACAACTCTCCCAGGCAGTTCCATTCCAAATCCTAACAACTCACTCAATAAAGAAGTTTTTCCTTATCTCATTCCTGGCTCTTTTGCTGACCAGCTTGAAATTCGAATTCCTTGATGCTGCAATTCCAACTAACGGAAACAGAGTATTCCTGTTTTGCTCTACAACTTTTTTTCGTAGGTTTGAGCACCGCAATTAGTTCACATATTTGTTTGTTATGCTCAAGTAAGAATAAGCCTTGCAAGAACTGTTACAAGCACTACATCGGAAAAAACAGTCAGAAAACTAGCCACCTGGATACATGAACAACAACTGGCCAGAAAAAAAGACATGACCCACTATCACTAGGATCCTTACATACAGATGAGGAAGTACACGATTTAGACTGTGTCTGAATATCCATCTAGGACAAGCCAAACAGAGACACGCACGATAATTACTAGAAAAATAGCATTCAAACCTGAACTCTATCAACAAACACATCGATGTTGATCCCATCGAACACTCTCTGACAAAAAGAACTGGACATAAAATCACCAATACTGGAAATTACATCACTGACTCAAGGAAACCTAAACACATAAATAGCAAGTGGGACATAACACCAGCACTTCACCAGAGGCTCACTGAAAATGTTCGCTCGTACAGTGATGAACCATCTGAAAATGAACTCTCCAGCTCAGCGAGCAAACTGACATCCAGAAGAAGCACAATTTCTCTCATCCTCCCTTTAACTAAATACTTCATTCCACTTATCATTCCAGTTATTTTAAGGTTATTTGTATTCTTCTGCAAAGTAATATAGTTTCTTTCTGCGTGTGTTTGAATGTGTGTGTGTGTGTGCATGTGAGAGAGAGAGAGAGAGAGAGAGAGAGAGAGAGAATAATCCTCTGTAATCTCTGGATTACATGTGGAAAAGAGGGAAGGATGAGGAAGACAGTAGAGCTTAACATGTTGTTAAAAATCTAGTTCAGGGATGAGAGTTCCAGATTGTTGTATCATTGGGATCTCTTCCAGGACAGGTAGGGACCTGTACAAAAAAGACAGATTGTATCTTAACTGGACCAGCATCAACATCCTTCTGGGGAAGTTTGCTAGTGCAAGTCAGATGGATTTGAATAAACCAGTAGAGTGAGAACCAAAGCAGAAGATCAGGAACTGAGCAGAAGGTAGAGGTGAATAGGACATCAGGCACGGCCAGTCTAATGACTATGCCGAGAGATGGAATCAAAATAGTGAGTTGGGAGTTGGAATAAATTATAGAGATGAGGCGCAGGTTCTTCAGAGATTAACAAGTAAGGATGGAGAGTGTGGGGGATGTGAGGGAGTGAGGTGTGTGAGAGCAGGGAGACAGTGCACAAGAAAATGATAAAGGGGAAAGAGGGTGGAGTGGGGAATTCCGTGATAAACAACTAGCAGCAAAACACGGGAAAACTTGCTGCTTGTCAAAGTGAATACCTGGGAAAGAATTTATTATGCTTCAGATAAGTAACACCCTTATTGCTAGAGGTCTGTATTATAATGGAGGAAAAGCTGTCTTCATATTATGGCTGTAGCTTTAATAATTGTTGCAAACAACTAGAATAGTGTCAGTGTTGTTGTTGGACAATGCGTCCACTGAGCATATGAATTCCACTGGATGGTCCCAGAGATGGCTGGGCTGCCTTTGATGGAGTGAGTGCTGAAGTTGCATGAGATGATGCTGGTTTGCAATATAGCCACATACTGAGTACAGTCAAAGGAACAAAGCAGCAACTGCCATTGTTTATTGTTTCAGGATACACCAGAATGTTCATGGCTGCCACTGCAAAGAATCATGCAATGAAAAACAGGCCTATCACGTCTGTGCCAACCAGTGCATATCCAAAGACATTTCAAACGTTTGTGAGGTTACTTGCCTCAACCACTCATCGAGACAAAGCATTCCAGATTCATACCATCCACTCAGTTCGAAACACATTCCACAAATCCTCTCTCAATCCCCTGACATTCACTTTAAAAGTGTGTTTCTTTGTTTTTGATCCTTTGACGAAGGAACACAGCTGCTGTCTGTTCATCCCCTCCATACCCCATTTGCTCTTGTACACCTGTACCATATTCCCTACTCAACTTTCCCTGCTGCAAAGAAAAAAGGAGCAAATTTAGCCCTCCTCTTGCATACTCACTGTTGAGTACTCACTTGTCTTGTTACTTCTGACTTGCATCTTCCCAAATTATCGGTGTTAAATTTCATCAGGCCGTTGATCTGGCTATCTGAATAATCTGTTTCTATCCTTCTGTAGCCTAACACTTTCCTCCTGACTGTGATCCACCCCGCCTATCTTTGTGTCATCTACAACATTGGTCATCATTCCACTGCTCCCCACCTTCCACATTCTCACAATCGTCATTTCTGAACATCACAAACAAACCAAGATTTCCTTCCTGTTCTCCAGATGTTATTCAGAGGATGAGTTGACATTTACAGTCTCTTGCTTTTCCTATTTTGGTGAACTTATGAGTGATGTAGTTAACACATTTTATAAGTGAGCCACAAATAGCATTTTCGACACAGAGTTGAATTCATCTTTTCCACTCTGCTTCTCTGCATGTTTTATTTATAAGCATTGTAAATAATTTAGGATAAACAAGGGTTTGGAACATTAGCATTTTGTGTGGCACTGTTCTTTGTAACATTCCCTGCAATAGCCAGAGCTGAAGAAATTTTTCATCTGCAGGATGGACATGGACTCATTCATTGTTTTTTTTAAATCAACGAGTGTGATGAGGATAAATATTCAAATAAATTCTATATTATGGGCAAACTGCAGAAGATCAAATCATATTCTCATATCCACCTTGAATTGGAAGCAAATACATACTGTAAAAAAATCAAAAATGTTGAAACACCACGTAGGGGAGAAAGAAACATGTCGTCTGCACTTTATGGCGATATAGAAATATATAGCACATGTACGACTTGAACAAGAATCAAGTGATAGAAGAGACAGTACAAGAAATCCTTTCTACATTTTTAATGGAACCCAGACCCCGATTTTCTTGGACAGTGATTTTTTTTCATCCAATCTCACTTCCTCAAAAACAAGCTTTTCCCTGACACTAAAACTTCATCTGCCATTCTTCCTGTTCCGTCCTACTCTTTTCTTACACTCTTACTCCCCTTGCACTACCCCTTGTACTGCTACATACTCTTCCACTGATGATCCATTACTCAAACCCTATTGTTAGCTACTAACAGTCTCCATTAAGATCTATCCAGTCTCTTCTGCATATAAACCAACATTTTCCGTGTTACTATCAGTTCTGCGAAAGGGGAACTGGACCTGAAACGTTAACTCTGATTTCTTTGCACAGATGCTGCTAGACCTGCTGAGCATTGACAACAATTTCTGTTTTGTTTCCACATTTTCATCGCAAGTTCTCACAATGCAATACGTCATTGATATTTAGAGCCCTGTCAAACATAGGAACTTTGTAATTTCTTATTTAATGACCATAACAAATTACTCGAGATTCAACTGAGGTAGCAGCTTTAACGCTATCATTCAGATCAGACACTTTGTCACAGTTCAGAATTTGAAAGAAATCAAAAGAGCTGGAGCGAAACTCAATAGATCTGGCAACATCTGAGCAGAGATGCAAAAACTTAACCTTTGATTCTAATCGGACTTTTCAGAACAGTGTCACATCATATGACGTATGTTAATTATGTTGCTTTCTGCAGACACTTGCTCACCTTTTTCGTTTCTCCAGCATTTTCTGTTTGTATTTCATGTTTCCATTATCACTATATTTCATATTGCTTGACAGGTCTACATGTTGACCTTGGTAATATTTGGACAATGTGGTCCTTTCTTGTTTCTGTGACACCTGAATTACAGCCGAAATCTGTTTATTCTTTAAGATAGAAAGTAAAAAAATTCTAGACATCTTCTAAATCTCAGGAAATCTATTTTGATTGAAAATACAATTTAGAGGCAGTTGAACTTCATGAAATAATAGGGATAGATTATTGATGATGGAACACTCTGTGTTCTTCATTGAACAAGCTTGTCTCCCCAATCTCCAAAAGCTTTCAATGCATAACATAGAATTATTACAGCAAAGGTGGTGAAAACTCAACCCATTGTCTCTTCCAGTTTGGAATGAGCGATATTTCTACTATTATTTTCCTGTATTGACCCCATATCCCTGTACATTTTGTTAATAGCATCTGCTTTTATTTATAAGCATTCTGCCAGATATGAACAATATGATCAATCTCAAACAAAAACAGACGTTGGTGGGAAAGCTCACAGGTCTGGCTGTATCTGTAAAGAGACATCAAAGTTAATGCTTCAGGTGCGGTGACCCTATTCAATGGCGTGTATATAAAATATAGTTCACTTTATCACATTTAAAATTATCCTGTTCAGTTCACATTGTCATTCAGCATTGCATATCCCAAACGTTGTCTCGTTCCTTGTTGTGAACTATATTTAATTCTATCTGACATTAAGAGTGATTATGACTGGGGAATATCATTGTACTCCCCATGCAGTCTCCACAGCCACTATCCCCATTCCACCCTATCTACTAGCTAAAACTGACTCATTAATTCACAAGTCATAATGAATAAGTTCACTTTTGGTTTTGGACTGAGGGGACAAAAGTGTAAACATTACTGTTTTACAGCAAATAAAACTGCCTTAAGATGTTTGTCAATTTGCATAAATTAATTACTGATACATATTCTATATGGAAGGTCCAAGGTTTCTTTATTAGAGCAGTGAGTGGACCATTCAGAGAAGTCCACACTTCCTGTCTATGTTCAAGGCAATTGTGCCCAGTGGCGTTTGTTCCCGTGGAGGCGAGATCAGCACAGTAACAACATCCTGATTGTGTTTCTTTTTTTTGTGGAGGGGCGGAGATTCGGGATAAGATGGTGACAGCATTGCAAACGTACAACAGAGCAGAGTCATCTAGCCTGTGATAAGAAAACATCCATCATTCTCCCTCACAATTGACTTCACTAGAGGAATTGGTGATGGGAGATGTGACCAATAGCCAGCGATCTGAGCATCCAGTCCAGTCCAGTTATATTGTGAACTGAATGTGCTGTATTGAAAGCTAGAACTGTTTGCTCAGTGACTGTGATTGATGTCAGTCTCCATGCATTGTAACTGTGTCACTGGAGGGTTTCCCTCTCCTATTGGTAAGGGGCTTCACTCAGTGCGCTATCCCAGTGTAGGAGCAGATGCATCAGCTCCAACAGTAACAGAGATCAGCAGCTGCACAGACGTGGAGAGGACAGATCTGAATCTGCGAACAATGGACTGGATAATTACTCAAATGGAGAGGTAACTTTCCTTGGGTCTTTTCAACATTTTCCTCTGTTGGAAATTTCTACCCTATCGGATATTTGTGGTGCTGATTATTATTTTGGGCGGGGTGGAGGGTGTGTGTTACTAACCTATGGTGGAGGAGCGATGCTCCGAAATCTCGTGTGCTTCCAATTAAATCTGTTGTATTATAACCTGCTGTTGTGTGATTTTTAAATTTGTACACCCCGATCTAACACCGGCATCTCCAAATCATAACCTATTCTCGCTATTGTTGATGTTCTCTACTTCTGTCCAAACATTAATCCCATAAACAATTTTGAATTCATTGCAATTTCTGTTATTTATAGTTGCCAATGAAAGAATCTTTTATCTTCAATTTCAATTGCAGTCTCCATTCAACTGACTTGCAGACCACTCCCTTACAAACATCTAAGAACAAAACTGTGCACAACCTTGATACCGCTTTTTGCCCTGAACTGATTTATATCTCTTGTTCTCTATGTCACCAACCCTGTCCACTACCAGCTCACAATATCCCCAGTCTCCATCTCTGCGTCAGTGCTGTGGCTGAACAAACCATTGTCTGCACGTTGGTAAAATTCAGACCTTATATTTCAAACTCTCTTCTGGCCAATTTTCCAGTTACATGTATTTCAATCACAAAATTGTTCTTGTCTCGGACATTACTTCATGATTAGGACAATGTATCAGAGTAGGAATGTCGCTGCATGTAATTCAGGAGGAAAGCTTATTAAACGAAAGACATGGTTTCAAGCGATTTGTTTCAAGTCCTACTACAGCTGATGGTAGAACTTAAATAAAAATGATAAGAATTGGAATAAAAGTGAATTTCACGAAAAACAACCATAAAGCCCACATTTTGTCTGAAAACCTTCCTGTTTCACTGATGATCTTCGGTAAAGAATTCCAATACTACTACCCGGTCTGGGTTATGCGTGATTTCAGACCCATATCATTGAGCTTGACTTTATATTGGCTTGTGGAATGGCGTGAGAGTGAGGGCAATTAGTGATGATTAGCAAATGCTGCCGTTGGCAGAGATGCCGACTTCCCATGGGATAACAAATTTGAAGGTTAAACCAAATAAAGATAGATCCTGGAGATCTGAAATTGCATAAAAAATCCAAAGAAAAGATCAGAAAGTGCTGGGGAGTTTTTCTGAACTGAAAGTAGCTGGAAAACAGTGGGAATAATGCTGGTAACAGGGAAGTCTGCTTTGAAGGGCAGGAGGAGTGAGTTGAATCGATAGAGAAAGAGAGAGATAGAAGACAAAGCGCAAACAAAGGGAATGATGATCAGCTGGGATGGAAATAAAATGTGAGATCCACCTCATTTCTTTTAACTTTTCCCATCTTCCTGAATATCATGCCCATGTCGGTACATGTATCCCCCGCTTTTCAAAAATTCGCTTTTTGCCACTTCCCTTTCCGAAAATCCTCCATTAGGTCCTGTTTTCACTAACCAAAACAAATCCGAAGAGGATTTTCACTTTTAACAAGGAAGGTAAATTTTTCACGCATAAATTAATGCTTCTTCGCTTTATGCCATATCAGTTTATGAAAGGCTTTGTAGGAATGCTCTACTTTCAGATACCGAGGGAAATCGCTATCTATCTAAGATCATGTTTAAAGCGATTTGATCCCAACTGCTATCGAAATTAACTATGAGCATCTGTAATCGCTATTGTCTGTAGTCTGCAAGATTTGAGAAAGAAATCCTGCAGACACACTCTGCACAATGAAGGGTCTCAAATGGATATTTATTACTGAACACTAGAGTCGAAGGAAGAGCTTAATTTCTGGTCCCAAAACACCGATCACTATTACCCACCTCTAACGTGCAACTGCCCTCTTCCTAAAACCATGAAATGTAACCAAGCCGCTGATTACTGTCCAGCCTCTCCTCCCCACTGACTGTGTCTGCAATCTGTCCCTCCGCCCTCTAACCACACAAGGCAAACCAAGCTCAGGGTCTTTGTGAAAATCAAGGCTGGAGTGTGCAGGCTTCCTGGAGATGGATGGGCATTTTAAAATTGAAGGGGGAGGGTGAGGTGGCAGTAATATGACTCACTGGGCTGAGGGGTGGCGGATGGAGTTTAGTTTGGATTAATGCGAGGTATTGGATTTGGTAAATCAAACAACAGCAGGACCTATACAATTAAAAGTAGGGTCTTTGGCAGTGTTGTAGAACAGAGACCTAGGCCGTCAGGTATAGTCCTTTAAAATTTGCATTTCATATAGATAGTGCGGTTAAGAAGGTGTTTAACACATTTGTCTGCAATAGTCAGAACTTTGAGTATCGGAATTGGGACTTCATGTAGTGGTTGTGCAGGATATTGGAGGAACCTCTTCTGGAATACTGTGTCCAGTCTGGTCAACCTCCCGCTTATGCCATAGGCACACCACCCTCTGGGTGAAAAAGCTGCCCCTTAGGTCACTTTTAAATGTTTCCCCTCTCACCTTAAGCCTATGTCCTCTAGTTTTGGACTCCCCGTACCCTTAGAAAATACCTTGACTATTCACCCAGATATTACTGACCTTGATATTATTAAGCTGGAAAGGGTTCAGAAGAGATTAACCTGGATATTGCCGGGAATGGAGGGATTGAGCTATAAGGAGAGGCTGGATAGGCTGGGACTTCTTTTCCCTGGAGAATATGAGATTAAGGGGTAACTTTGTACAGGTTTATAAAATAATGAGGGGTACAGATAAGCTAAAGGGCTGATGTCTTTTCCCTAGAATTGTGGATGCAAAACTGAGGGATATTTTAACTGCGAGGAAAAAGTTTTACAAAAGTCATGAGAAGTAAATATTTTAATCTGGCTTGTGTGTGGAATGAACTTCCAGAGGAAGTGGTGAAAGCAGAGACAGTTACAACGTTTAAAGGACATTTAGATCAGTGCATGGATAAGACATCAGTTTGGATGGTGCTGTAAACCGCTGCCCTCTCTCTCCCCCTCTCTGAATGAATGGTTTTCACCCTCTGCCAAAGCCTGTGCAGTGGAGTATGGAAGCCAGCAGAGGGTGGCATTGCATCACTTTAAGCACCACAGAGACTGGCAGGCCTGCCCCACACAGAGACACACAGATACACACACGGGGATGGTTAGGGCACGGCGTGAAGCTCATCTGGTAACTTAAATGAAACATAAAGAAATGCTCAAGTCGCCTCGTAAACTATTAAAGTATGAGGGACAGATCTGCCAAATTCCACTGTTTAAATAAAAACATCAATTTATTTTTTGACTCTGAAAGTGAACATTTTACATCAACTATTCACAACTCTGGGACCCCCTTTCTCTTAACTGCTTATTACCCGACTCCAGCTCTACAGCAATATACTGTTTCTGGGTCTGCCATCTTCTCATATCTCAGGTGATTGTAAGCTCTCAGTTCAGAACAGCATTCACCCTCTCTTAAAGGTACAATACAACTTTCAACTTCATCACATTATACCCTGATGAATATCGATAAGTAGATCCTATCCGATTTCTCTTGCTCTGTGGTTTGTCAATATTTCATCTACTCTGTCTCGTATGTGTCAGGATTTTTGTTGCTCCATTGACAGTATGTCATTATTCAACTCCGTCCGTGGGAATATATCAGTATTTCACTTGCTCACACTCGTGAATGTGGGGCAGGATTTCAGTTGTTTCATGGGGACTGTGACACTATAACAATCTCAATGTTTGTAGGTGGCACCGAACCTGGAAGAACTCTGAAGTCTATGGAGGAGAGTGTGGAACTCTAACAGGACACTCACACGTTGGTGTAGTGTTCAGGTGTAAGGCAGATGGGGATCACTGCAGAGCTGTGTGAGGTGATACACTTTGGTCGGAAAGACAATGAAAGACAGTTTAAAACAGGCTGTGCCATTATAAAGGGGGTGCAGGAGCAGAGGGCCCTGGGTGTATATGAGCACAGATTATTGAAGATATCAGGACAAGTGGGGAGAGCAGTAACTATCACAGATTAGTTTCAGTATCTGAGCTGTTTACAGGGGGAGGTGTAGGAGGGAGTCTCCGTGCTCCCTTCCTGGGAGGTGGTGGTGTCGATGTGTTGTGAGCCCACCCTCCTGCCCACCGAGACCGTGGGGATTCCATTTGTACCAGCTCGAGACAAAAGGGAGATCGCATCAGGGCCATGGCTTCGAAGTTGTGCCGGGGGGAAACGGAGCTGCCAGTGGGGTTAAAGTGAGAATTGCCCTTCACTGAACATTGCTCCTAACTCGGTCGGTGGGACGCAGATGTATCAGAATCTCCACACGAGACGTCCTGGTCCCCTCCAGCTCGTACCAGGATCCTCCCGACATGGGGGGGGGGGGGGGTGTGAGGGAACAGATATCGGGCACTCCACCACCCGGCTTGGCCATTTCTGTCCTATTCCAGGCTGTTTCTCTTGGAATGGGAGAAAGGGAGAGAGAGAGTGAGGGTGGGAGTGGGTGGCCCTGCTGTTAGTGTTAGTGTAGGCAGGGAGGGGGTCATGGTGAGGTGTCCGGAGGGAGTCAGTCCACAGTGCTGTATCCATGCAGTGTTATTAGTGTGGGGGTGAAGTGGAGGGAGGGGGAGAGAGAGAGACAGAGACAGAGAGAGAAGATGCTGCATATAGTAGTGAGAGTGGTTGACCATGAGCCTTGTTCGGGGGTCGGTGCTATAACAGATATACAGTGAGCGTGAGGGAGCAGAGAGAATACAGTGACCCTTATCCTGACAGAGCAGGGAAGGTTATTGATGCTTGTCCTGTATTGCTGGATATTTCTTCAGACCCCAGATACTGCACTGAGCTGGGTGGGGAGCTCAGACCATGCTCGGTGGGTCTGGTGGTGTCGCCCCCTCTGGGAAGTAAATGGTCCCCTCTGTACTGGCCCATCCACCAGGACCTCTCTCCCCTGTCGACAAACCGTGGTGTAATTGCCCCTTATCTGCCATGCTCGGGGTAAACTGGGCAGGGCAGCTCCAAACTGAGAAAGCTCAACCGTGTGCCCCTTGGCCTTTTAAAGATGGCCCCAGTGCCAGGGATCACAGAATATCCAGGGGCACCCGGTCAATAGTGAGTACCTCCAGTCATGATGGGTGGAAGAATCGGGCTGGTATTGAATGAGAGGGACACCATGGGGTGGGCTGGGTAGTTAATGAGGTGAGTTCGATACGATAGCACCAGAAAACTAGCTCAGCCTCGTGTGGACGATCCCTCTGTCACACTCAAGGAAAATCAAACAAAGATAAATTATTGTTAGAATCTGCCCAAATGAGGCGTCGATTCTGTTGAAACTAATTGCAGTTACAAAGATGCAGAACAAATGATCATCTGACTTCACACCAATATCCCTTTTTCCCATCTTTCCTGGGAAGACAGGCTCATGTTACAGGATGTTATCGAAGTGTCCACATTTCAGCATTCTGAAACCTGGGAACACATCCTTCCATGACACTGTCTCTCAGTCTGACCCTTTCTGTCTGTACCCCAAACCCCTCCCATGTGATGATATTAAACTGATTCCCCAGCCATCTCTCTCTGGCAGTGATGTTCACACCCACAGCAGCCCCTTGTCAGGGCAACAATGGAGATATGGAGCTGTAAATGGGTGGGAGCTGCACATCTTGTCACTTCCAGCATGGGCTGCTAGTTTCCCCACGCTGGGCAGTGATCTAACACAGTGTTACTGAGCAATGCCCTGGGTAGAGTGCACAGTCCTACATGCTGGGAGGGTAACTGCTCCAATTTTACAGATCAATGCATTGGGTGGGGTGCACAGCGGGGAGGGTAACTGCCCCTGGTTTACAGATCCATGTATTGGGGTGGTGTTCACAGTCCTTTATGCTGGGAGGGTAACTGCTCCTGGGTTACAGGTCAATGCACTGGGGTGGTGTACACAGTCCTACATGCTGGGAGGGTAACTGCTCCTGGGTTACAGATCAATGCACTGGGGTGGGGTACACAGTCCTACATGCTTGGAGGGGAACTGCTCTTGGGTTACAGATCAATGCACTGGGGTGGTGTACACAGACCTACATGTGGGGAGTGTAACTGCTCCTGGTTTACAGATTAATTCACGGGTGATCACTGCACTGGTCGCTGTGCTGGTAAGACTATCTGGTTGTGGTTTACAGATAATGCAATGATGTGGTTTGTGTAGCTCCCCATGCTGGATGGATATTTGTTTAAATTTACACATTAAATTACACATGGATTGAAGAGGAGAGTGTGAAACGAACTGTTAAGCTAGAAGAGATACCTGTTAGGAAGGAAGATGTGTTGGACATTTTGAACAACTTGAGGATAGACAAGTCCCCCGGGCCTGACGGGATATATCCTAGGATTATGTGGGAAGCAAGAGAGGAAATTGCAGTACCGTTGGCAATGATCTTCTCGTCTTCACTGGCAACGGAGGTGGTACCAGGGGACTGGAGAGTAGCGAATGTTGTGCCCCTGTTCAAAAAAGGGAATAGGGATAACCCCGGGAATTACAGGCCAGTTAGTCTTACTTCTGTGGTAGGCAAAGTAATGGAAAGGGTACTGAGGGATAGGATTTACGAGTATCTGGAAAGACACTGCTTGATTAGGGACAGCCAGCACGGATTTGTGAAGGGTAGGTCTTGCCTTACAAGTCTTATTGAATTCTTCGAGGAGGTGACCAAGCATGTGGATGAGGGTAGAGCAGTGGATGTAGTGTACATGGATTTTAGTAAGGCATTTGATAAGTTTCCCCATGGTAGGCTTATGCGGAAAGTCAGGAGGCATGGGATAGAGGGAAATTTGGCCAATTGGATAGAAAACTGGCTAACCGGTCGAAGGCAGAGAGTGGTGGTAGATGGTAAATATTCAGCCTGGAGCACAGTTACAAGTGGAGTTCCGCAGGGATCAGTTCTGGGTCCTCTGCTGTTTGTAATTTTTATTAATGACTTAGATGAGGGAGTCGAAGGGTGGGTCAGTAAATTTGCAGATGATACGAAGATAGGTGGAGTTGTGGACAGTGATTAAGGCTGTTGTCGGCTGCAGAGGGACTTAGACATGATGCAGAGCTGGGCTGAGGAATGGCAGATGGAGTTCAACCATGCCAAGGGAGAGGTTGTCCATTTTGGAAGAATAAATAAGAATGCGGAATACAGGGTTAATGGTAGGGTTCTTAGTCAGGTGGAGGAATAGATGGATCTTGGGGTCTATGTACATAGATCTTTGAAGGTTGCCACTCAGGTGGATAGAGTTTGTAAGAAGGCCGATGGAGTATTATCGTTCATTAGCAGAGGGATTGAATTCAAGAGTCGTGAAGTGATGTTGCAGCTGTACAGGACTTTGGTTAGGCCACAGTTGGAGTACTGTGTGCAGTTCTGGTCGCCTCACTTTAGGAAAGATGTGGAAGCTTTGGAGAGGGTGCAGAGAAGATTTACCAGGATGTTGCCTGGAATGGAGAGAAGGTCGGACGAGGATAGGTTGAGAGTTCTCGGCCTTTTCTCGTTGGAACGGCGAAGGATGAGGGGTGACTTGATAGAGGTTTATAAGATGATCAGAGGAATAGATAGAGTAGACAGCCAGAAACTTTTCCCCCAGGTACAACAGAGTGTTACAAGGGGACATAAATTTAAGGTGAAGGGTGGAAGGTATAGGGGAGATGTCAGGGGTAGGTTCTTTACCCAGAGAGTGGTAGGGGCATGGAATGCGCTGCCCGTGGGAGTGGTAGAGTCAGAATCATTGGCGACCTTTAAGCGGCATTTGGATAGGTACATGGATGGGTGCATAATCTAGGTTAGAAGTTCGGCACAACATCGTGGGCCGAAGGGCCTGTTCTGTGCTGTATTGTTCTATGTTCTATGTTCTATTCGTGCCCTGCTGTGGTCTGCACAGCTCCCAGTGCTGGACAAATATATATGGTCTGGGTTTATAGATCAATTTTCTGATCTGATCGGTGCAGTGTTCCACTCTGGCCAGATTGCTGGGTTGTATTGACCAGTGTAATGGATGAATCTGGACAGATTGCTGGGTTGTACTGAGCAGGACACTGGCCTGGTCTGTACAGTGTTCCCCGGTGAACAGATATCTCCTCTGGGTTGATGGTGTCTGGGCTGGTTCTGTGAGGTGGATTGAGAATGTGGTATATCTAACCATTTCAGCTGATCTGGCAATGCCTTTAGTTCCCATTCCTGTGATTGGACCCTCCGTCTCTCACCCCATTAATGTTACAGTGTGTCCAGGCACAGTACATCATGTTGTTGGGGTGGGTAGGGGGGGAAGGTGATGGACAGGTCAAGGGGTTCCCAGGAAAGTTCTGTCCCCGACATTCTATAACTGACATTCCCCAGAACGTTCTGTCCCTGACATTCTATAACTGACATTCCCCGGTAAGTTCTGTCCCCAACATTCGATAACTGACATTCCCCGGAACGTTCTGTCCCTGACATTCTATAACAGACATTCCCCGGAACGTTCTGTCCCCGACATTCTATAACTGACATTCCCCGGAACTTTCTTTCCCCAACATTCTATAACAGACATTCCCCGGAACGTTCTGTCCCCGACATTCGATAACTGACATTCCCCGGAACGTTCTGAGCCCGACATTCTGTAACTGACAATTCAATTCACTGACGTCCGGACGTTCACAAACAAATAATAAGATCCTGAGGGAAGAGATCCCGTTCCAGTGAGAAGGAGACACTGTTCCGAATGCCCCTCGGACAGTTAAAGGGGGAATACGTTTTCCCTGCGTTTACATTTCTCCACGACACAGGATCGACCACAATTTAGACCAAAATACAGGAATTTCCAAACTCCGTTTGTCTTCAGGAAACTGGGAGAGAATCCTCCAGGACACTAATGTTCCCACCCTCCGTATTAGGAACTGGGAAGGAGTGACCTGTGTCTGCTCTCGAGTGATCAAGTGTGTGGGAATGTTCTAGAAACCATCTGTCCTTATGGATGTGTCTCTGTGTGTTTGGGGAGGGAGGGTTTCTTGTGGTTTATGTCACATTTTTGTCAGTAATTCCGACCTTCCCATTTGTTATTCCAACTCCAATTATTTTAATAAATCCCTGAATATAGGGACACATTTGAAAATTTCACTGGGTCCCCGATCTAACGGGTCCCTTTGCCTCCAGGCTGATGGATAATGGGTTTGTTTTCCTTCCTCACAGTTAACATAGTGACCATCTACGTCCTGCTTTATAAAGATTGTGGATTGTCTCCATGTGTCAGACGTTACCTGGGGGCCATGGCAGCGGCGGATCTCCTGGTTATTATCCTAGACCTGATCCTGAGACACATTCCCATTGTTTATCGGGAACAGTTTTATTTCCTGGAGTACTCCGTCCCCGTGTGTAATATCCACGGGGTCCTGCTTTATGCAGCCACTGACTGCTCTGTCTGGTTCACCGTCACTTTCACCTTTGATCGGTTTGTGGCCATTTGTTGTCAGAAGCTGAAAAGTAAATATTGCAGTGAGAAAACGGCGGCTGTGGTTCTGGGAGCAGTGACTGTGCTGAGCTGTTTAAAGAACATTTTCTGGTATTTTATGCTCACGGCTCAGTATCGGCTGGTGAACGAGCCCTGGTTTTGTGTTGTAACATTCGCTCATCAATCCTCCATTGTCTGGGGTACAATCGAGCTCCTCCACCACATTCTAACCCCGTGTGTCCCATTTCTCCTGATTCTGCTGCTCAATGTTCTCACCGTCAGACACATTTTAGTGACCAGCAGAGCCCGCAGGAGACTCCGCACTCACACCAATGGGGACACTCAGTCTGACACTGAAATGAGAAACCGAAAAAAATCCGTCATTTTACTGTTTGTGATCTCAGCCAATTTCATCCTGTTATGGTCAATGTTAATGCTGTTTTCTATATGGAGACGGATGTATTGGATTGGGTATGGGTCTGTGTATCTTGATCCCTTTGTGCTGGAATTGGGCTTCATGCTGCAGCTCCTCAGTTGCTGCACAAACACCGGGATTTATGCCGTGACCCAGACTAAGTTCAGGCAGCAGCTGAAGAAGGTGCTGAAATACCCCTTCACCCGAATACATCCATCAATTAAATTCCCTCATTAACAATCCATCCGGGATTTTCTCATTTCAGTTCAGTGTTTCAGCGATGGAGCAGCCTGTTGCTATGGTAACAGACTGAGGGTAGCGCTGGTTTGTCCATCCTTATCCCACAGGGGGATTACAGGGAAACATTTCAATGTTTCTCACAACTCAGGGGCCAGTGTGAAAAGGCACCATCCCAATGACTGTATCCATCACTGCCATTTGTAACCAATAAAAATGTTGATTAAAGCATGCCGAGCGGCAGAGTGACCGATGTTGTTGTGTGTCTTTGTGTTGGAGAAGCTGAGCTGGAGAGAGACAGACTCAGCCCCAAGTCCTGGTCCTCAGGGAAGGGGAGGGCACCGCGCCCTGAGCTCAGGAGCTGGGTTTAACTCCCTCTGTCCCACCACTCCCACCTGGACTCCCTATTTCCTCTCCCCTACCCTTTCTCCTCATTGCTCTCCCTCTCTATCTTAGCATACTCTTTCCTTCTCAACACCTCTCCTTTTCACTCTCACTCATTCCCCCGTCTCTTGCCCCCCGGGGGCAACAAAAAAGACCGGGGGGCAAGAGAGACCGGGGGACATGAGAGAGAGGGGGCGATGAGAGACAGGGAGCGAGAGAGAGACTGGGGGCAACGAGAGACCGGGGGCGAGCGAGACCGGGGGCAAGAGTGAGACCGGTGGGATGGGATGAGAGAGAGACCGAGGGCACGAGAGAGAGAGAGTCCGGGGGTAAGAGAGACTGGGGCGAGAGAGGAGTTCACAAGAGAGACCGGGGCGTTGAGACAAACCGGGGGTGAAAGAGAGACTGTGGCAAGAGAGAGAGACCGTGGCAAGAGAGAGAGACCGGGGCGATAAAGACCAGGGGTGATAGAGACCGGGGGTGAGAGAGTGACTCGGGGGCGTGGGGTGGGGGAAGAGACCAAGGGCGAGAGAGAGGGGTTCACGAGAGAGACTAGGGCAACAAGACAGACCGGGGGCAAGAGAGAGACTGTGGCGAGAGAGAGAGACTGGGGGCGATAGAGACCCGTGGCGAGAGAGAGACCGGGGGCAAGAGGAACCGGGGCGAGAGAGATCAGGTGTGACCAGAGCCCGGGTGCAATGACAAACCAGGAGCGAGGAGAGATGGGGGTGAGAGACCGGTGGCGATGAGAGGCATGGAGCGAGAGAGACCAGTGGCGAGAGAGAGACCGGGGGAGATAAGAGAGACCAGGGATGAAGAGAGAGACTGGGGTTGAAGAGACACTGGGGGCAACGAGAGACCGGGGGCAACAAAAAAGACTGGGGGGCAAGAGAGACCGGGGGACATGAGAGAGAGGGGGCGATGAGAGACAGGGAGCGAGAGAGAGACTGGGGGTAAAGAGAGACCGGGGGCCAGAGAGAAACCGGGGGTGAGAGAGAGACCAGGAGGGTGAGAGAGAGACCAAGGGCGTGAGAGAGAGAACAGGGAGTGCGAGATAGACCAGGGGCGATTGAGACCGGGGGCGAGAGAGAGACTGAGGGTGAGAGAGAAACCGGGGGCAAAGGGGACCGCGGGTGAGAGAGAGGGGTTCACAAGAGAGACCGGGGTGATGAGACAGACCGGGTGCGGGAGAGAGAGACCGGGGAGGCGAGAGAGAGAGACTGGGGAAGCAAGAGAGAGACCGGGGATGATCAAGATCAGGGGCGAGAGAGACCCGGGGAGATAAGAGAAACCGGGGGTGATGAGAGAGACTGGGGGCGAGAGAGAGGGGGGTTGATGAGAGAGACCGGGGGTGAGAGACAGAGACAGGGCAAAGAAAGACCTGGGGCAGCGAGAGAGACCGGGGCTGACAGACCGGAGACGAGACAGACCGGGGGGCGAGAGAGAGACCGCGGGCGAGAGAGAGCGGGGGCGAGCGAGAGGGGTCCACAAGAGAGACCAGGGCAACAAGACAGACAGAGGACAAGGGAGAGATCGTGGCGAGAGTGAGAGACCGGGGGGCGATAGAGACCAGTGGCAAGAGAGAGACTGGCGGTGTGGGGGGGGGTGCGAGAGAGAGACTGGGGGAGATAAGAGAGACAGGGGGTGATGCGAGAGACTGGTGGTGAGAGAGAGGGGTTGACAAGAAAGACCAGGGTCGAGAGAGTCCGGGGGCGAGAGAGACCGGGGACGAGAGAGACCGGGGGCGAGAGAGAGGGGGGCAAGAGAGACCGGGGTCGAGAGAGAAGGAGGCAAGAGAGAGACCGGGGTCGAGAGAGTCCGGGGGAGAGAGAGAGAGAGATCGGAGCTAAAGAGACCGGGGGTGCGAGAGAGACTGGGGGGCGAGAGAGACCGGGGGTGAGAGAGAATGGGGGCAAGAGAGAGGCCGGGGTCGAGAGAGTCCGGGGGCGAGAGAGACCGGGGGCGAGAGAGACCAGGACTAAAGAGACCGGGGGCGAGAGAGACGAGGGGGTGAGAGAGACGGGGGCAAGAGAGAGACCGGGGTCAAGAGAGTCCGGGGGAGAGAGAGACCAGGGTCAAGAGAGACCAAAACTAAAGAGACCAGAGGCGAGAGAGACCGGGGGTGAGAGAGACCGGGGGCGAGAGAGACCGGGACGAAAGAGACCGGGACTAAAGAGACCAGAGGCGAGAGAGACCGGGGGTGAGAGAGACCGGGGGCGAGAGAGACCGGGGGCGAGAGAGACCGGGACTAAAGAGACCGGAGGCGAGAGAGACCGGGGGGTGAGAGAGATCAGGGGCCAGAGAGACCGGGGGTGCCAGAGAGAGTCTGGGGTCACGAGAGAGACCGGGACTAAAGAGACCGGGACTAAAGAGACCGGAGGCGAGAGAGACCGGGGTTGAGAGAGACCAGGGGCGAGAGAGACCGGGGGTGAGAGAGACCGGGGGCGAGAGAGACCGGGACTAAAGAGACCAGAGGCGAGAGAGACCAGGGGCGAGAGAGACCGGGGGTGAGAGAGACCGGGGGCGAGAGAGACCGGGACAAAAGAGACCGGAGACGAGAGAGACCAGGGACTAGAGAGACCGGGGGTGTCAGAGAGAGTCTGGAGGCACGAGAGAGAGTCCCAGGGCAGCAAGAGAGACTGGCGGCAAGACAGTCTGGGGGCGAGAGAGAGAGTGGGGGTGAGAGAGAGGGGTTCAAGAGAGAGACCGGGGTGACAAGACAGACTGGGGGCGAGAGAGAGACCGGGGGCGAGAGAGACCGGGGGTGCAAGAGAGACTGGGTGCGAGAGAGACCGGGGGCAAGAGAGGGGGGTGACAAGAGAGACGGGGGACGAGAGAGACCCGGGGAGAGAGAGACCAGGGACGGGAGAGAGAGACGGGGGATGAGAGAGAGAGACTCGGGGCGAGAGAAAGACTGAGGGTGAAGAGAGACCGGGGGCAAGACACCAGGGGTGACGAGACAATGGGGGCAACAAGAGAGACCGGGTCGCCGAGAGAGACCGGGGGCGACAAGAGAGACTGTGGGCGAGAGAGACCGGGGGAGAGAGAGCACGGGGGCGTGAGAGAGTAGAGGCAAGAGAAACAGTGTGACGAGAGAGACCAGGGATGAGAGAGAACGGGGTAGAGAGATACCGGGGAGGGGGGGTCGAGAGAGACGGGGGGGGGGGCAAGAGACCAGGGGCAAGAGAGACCGGTTGGTGAAAGAGGCCGAGAGCGAGAGAGACTGGGGGTGAGAGATAGGGGGTGACAAGAGAGCGGCAGTGACGAGAGAGACCATGGTCAACGAGAGGTAGAAGGGGGCAACAGGAGAGCATGGGTGAGATAGACTGGGGGCGAGAGACCGGGGGCGAGAGGCCAGGGGCGAGAGAGACTGGGGTGAGAGAAAAGGGGTGAAAAGAGACCGGCGGCAACGAGTCATACCGGGGGCGAGAGACACCGGGGGCAAGAGACCAGGGGCAAGCGAGACCGGGGGCGAGATAGACTGGAGGGGGGCGAGAGACCGGGGGGGGCGATAGATATCGGGGGCGAGAGAGACTGGGAGCGAGAGAAAGGGGGTGATGAAAGAGACCGCAGACGGGAGACCGGGGGGGGGGGCGAGAGACTGGGTGCGAGAGAGACTGGGGGCGAGAGAAATGGGGTGACAAGAGAGACCGGGGGTGAGAGACCATGGCAAGAGAGACCGGGAGGTGACGGGGGATGAGAGCGGCTGGGGGCAACGAGAGAGAGACCTGGTGCGAGAGAGACCAGGAGACGAGAGTGAGACCCGGGGGTGAGAGAGACCGGGGGCGATGAGAGACCGGGGGGATTGGAGAGACTGGGGGCGAGAGAAAGGGGGTGATGGGAGAGACTGGGGGGCTTGAGACCTGGGGGGGGGAACGAGAGAGCACGGGGGCGAGAGACACCAGGGGACGGCAAGAGTCACTGGGGGCGAGAAAGACCAGGTCAAGGGAGACCGGGAACAAGAGACCAGGGGTGACAAGAGACCGGAGGAGGTAAGAGAGATGGGGGGGCGACGAGAAAGAGAATGGGGTGATGTGAGAGACCAGGGTTGGGAGAGAGTCCAGGGCGAGTGAGATTGGGGTGAGAGAGACCGGGGGTGGGGGGGGGGGGTGGTGGTGGGGGGGTGGGGGCGAGAGAGACCAAGGGTGACCGGAGAGATCGGGGGCGAGAGAGAGGGTGTGATGAGATGGACCGGGGGCCATGAGAGAGAGCGGGGGCAACGAGAGTGGCCGGGAGTGACGACAGAGACTGGGGGAAGCGAGGGAGAACGGGTGCGAGAGAGACAGGGGTCGAGAGAAACTGTGGGCAAAAGAGACCGGGGGGCGAGACGCCAGGGGTGACGAGAGACCGGGGGCGACCAGAGAGACTGGGTGCGAGAGAGACCAGGAGCGAGACAGACCGGGGCGGAGCGAGAGGGACTGGAGGGGGAGATAGAGACTAGGGGCGAGAGAAAGGGGGGGACGAGAGAGACCGGGGGTGAGAGAGACTGGGGGGATGAGAGAGATCAAGTGTGAGACACCGGGGGTGACGAGAAACTGGGGACAACAAGAGAGACCGGGGGCGAGAGAGATGGGGGTGTGAGAGAGACTGGGTGCGAGACAGGCCGGGGTGTGAGAGAGTGGTCGGGGGCAAGAAAGACTGGGGACGAGAGAGAGGGAGTGACAAGAGAGAACCGGGGCGAGAGAGATCGGGGGCGAGAGACCGGGGGTGACCTGAGACTGGGGCCGATTAGAGACCAGAGGGTGAAAGAGACCGGGGGCAACGAGAGAGACCAGGGTGAGAGACACCGTGGGGCGAGAGAGACCTGGTGGCGCGAGAGAGACCGGGGGTGACGAGAGAGACCGTGGGCAACGAGAGGTACCGGGGGGGGGCGACGCGAGAGACCAGGGGCAAGAGAAACCAAATGCGAGAGAGACAGGCGGCGAGAGACTAAGTGTGATGAGACACCGGAGGCGACGAGAGACGGGGGGGAGGGGAGGAGAAAGAGACTGGGGGTGACGTGAGAGTCCGGGGCCGAGAGAGACAGAGACTGGGGGTGACGTGAGAGTCTGGGGAGCAAGAGAAATCGGGGGCGACGAGAGCGACCGGGGACGACAGGAAAGACTGGTGGTGATGTGAGAAACCGCGGTGATAGAGAGAGACATGGGGTGAAGAGAGAGACATGGGGTGAAGAGAGAGTTGGGGGGTGAAGAGAGAGACTGGGGGGCGACGAGACAGACCGGGGGCGAAAGAGAGACCGTGGGCGAGAGAGAGACCGTGGCAAAAGAGAGACAGGGGGCGAGAGAGAGACCGGGGGCGGCGAGAGAGACTGGACGCGAGAAAGTTCAGGAGTGAGAGACCGGGGTTGACAAGAGATCAGGGGCTACGAGAGAGACCAGGGGCAAGAGAAACCAGATGCGAGAGAGACAGGCGGCGAGAGACTAAGTGTGATGAGACACCGGAGGCGACGAGAGACGGGGGGGATGGGAGGAGAGAGACTTGGGGCGAGAGAGACCGGAGGCGAGAGAGACCAGGAGTGACGAGATACAAGGGGGGGGGGGGCCTGAGAGCAACCGGGGCGCAAGAGAACGGGGGTCATGAGAAACCGAGGGGGCGAGAGAGAGGGGTTAACAAGAGCGACTGGGGCGATGAGACAGACTGGGAGAGTGAGTGAGACCGTGGCGAGATGGTGACCGGGGTGAGAGACCAGGGATGACGAGCGACCAGGGGCGACGAGAGACCGGGGGGCGACACTAGAGACCGGGGGCAAGGGAGTGAGGGGGGCAGAGAAAGGGGGCAAGAGAGACTGGGGGCAAGAGAGACCGGGGGCGAGAGAGACGGGGGCGAGAAAGACGGGGGCGAGAGAGAGACCAGGGGGTGAGAGAGAAGGGGTGACGAGAGAGACCGGGTGCGAGAGAGAGAGAGACCAGGGGTGAAGAGAGACTGGGGGGGGCGAGAGACACCAGGGAGGTGGGGAGCTAGAAGACAGGTGGGGCAAGAGAGACCAGGGGCGAGAGAGACTGGCGTGCAAAAGAGACCTGGGGTGAGAGAGATTGGGGGCGACAAGAGAGACTGGGGGCAAGAGAAAGTGGGGTCGAGAGAGACCAGGGGCTAGAGAGAGACCGGGAGCAAGAGAGGCCGGCGAGGGAGAGAGGCCAGGTGTGAGAGAGACAGTGAGAGACAAGACAGACCGGGGGCGAGAGAGACTGTGGGCGAGAGAAACCGGGGGCAAGACACTGTGGGTGACGAGAGACCGGGGAGTGAGAGAGACTGGGGGGCCGAGCGAGAGCGGGGGAAGCAAGAGAGACCAGGGGCGAGAGAGACTGGGAGCAAGAGAGACCCGGGGATGACAAGAGACCAGGGGTGAGAGAAACCGGGGCGAGAGAGAGAGACCGGGGCCGAAGAGAGACTGGGGGAGGCAAGAGAGACCAGGGGAGGCGAGAGACACCCGGGGGGGCAAGAGAGACCAGAGGGGCAAAAGACACTGGGGGCAAGAGAGATTGGGGTGGAGAGAGACCCAGGGGTGACGAGAGACCGGGGACGACGAGAGAGAGATGGCTGGCGAGAGAGGCCGGGGGCGAGAGAGACCGGGGGTGAGAGAGACCGGGGGCAAGAGAGATGGGGTGACAAGAGAGACCGGGGATGAGAGAGACCGGAGGCGAGAGAGAGAGAGACCGGGCGTGAAGAGAGACTGGGGTGTGAGAGAGAGGGGTTTGCGAGAGAGACCGGGGGGCTAGAGGGACGGGGGGCAACGAGACAGACCGGGAGTGAGAGAGACTGTGGGCAAGAGAGCCCGGGGGCGAGAGAGAGGGGCTGACAAGGTAGACCGGAGATGAGAGAGACTGGAGGCGAGAGAGAGAGACCGGGGGTGAAGAGAGACCGGGGGGTTAGAGAGAGGGGTTTGCGAGAGGGACCGGGGGGCTAGAGGGACGGGGGGCAACGAGACAGACCGGGAGTGAGAGAGACCGGGGTGAGAAAGACAGGGGGGGGAGAGACACCAGGGGGTGAGAAAGACGGAGGGCGAGAAAGAGCCCGGGGGTGAGAGATAGAGGGGGTGACGAGAGAGACCGGGGGCGAGAGAGAGACAGAGAGAGACAGGGGGTGAAGAGAGACCGGGGTGCGAGAGAGACCGGGGTGGGGAGCGAGAGAGACAGGTGGGGCAAGAGAGACCGGGGCGCAAAAGAGACCTGGGGTGAGAGAGACTGGGGGTGAGAGACAGGGGGAGACGAGAGAGACCGGGGGAGAGAGAAAGTGGGGTTGAGAGAGACTGGGGGTGAGAGTGACCGGGGGCGAGAGAGAGACTGTGAACGAGAGAGGCCGGGAAGTGAGACAGGCTGGGTGTGAGAGAGACAGTGAGCGATAAGACAGACCAGGGACAAGAGAAACTGTGGGCGAGAAACCAGGGGAAAGACACTGGGGGTGACGAGAGACCAGTGACAACGAGAGAGACTGGAGACGAGAGAGAACCGGGGGTGACAAGAGACCGATTGCGACAATAGAGACCGGGGGCGAGAGAGACCGGGGGCGAGAGAGACAGGGGACGAGAAGGAGACCGACAGTGAGAGGGAGGGGGTGACGAGAGAGACCGGGGGTGAGGTACCGGGGGTGAGAGAGAGAGACCGGGGGCGAAAGAGACCGGGGGGGGTGAAAGACTCCGGGGGCGAGAGAGATTGGAGTGGAGAGAGAGCCGGGGGTGACGAAAGACCAGGGACAATGAGAGAGACCGGGGGCGAGAGAGACAGGGGAGCAACAAGGGAGACCAGGGGGCGAGAGAGACAGGGGACGAGAGTGAGACTGGGGGCGAGAAAGTGACCGGGGTGAGAGGGAGGGGGTGACGAGAGAGACCGGGAGCGAGAGATACCGGGGGCGAGAGAGAGAGATCGGGGGTGAAGAGAGACCGGGGGAGAGAGAGAGTCCGGGGGCAAGAGAGACGGGGTGACGAGAGAGACCGGGGTTGAGAGTGACCAGGGGCGAGAGAGACCGGGGGCGAGAGAGACCGGGGGTGAGAGAGAGAGACCGGGGATGGGAGAGACCGGGGTGGGGGGGGGCGGCGAGATAGACCGGTGGGGCAAGAGAGACCAGGGGCGAGAGAGACCGAAACGCAAAAGAGACCTGCGGTGAGAGAGACCAGGGGCGAGAGACAGGGGGAGACGAGAGACACCAGGGGCGACGAGAGAGATTGGGAGCGAGAGAGAAAGTGGGGTCAAGAGAGACCGGGTCCGAGAATGACTGGGGACGAGAGAGAGAGACCAGGAGCGAGAGAGACCGGGAGCAAGAGAGGCCGGGTGCGAGAGAGGCAGGGAGCAATGAGACAGACCGGGGGCGAGAGAGACTGTGGGCGAGCGAGACACCAGGGGTGATGAGAGACTGGGGGCGACAAGAGAGACTGTGGGCGAGAACGACCGAGGGTGAGAGGGACCGGGGGCGAGAGAGAGGAGGTAAAGAGAGAGACCGTGGCCAAGAGAGAGAGACCGGGGGCAAAGAGAGACGGGGGCGAGAGAGACTGTGGGCGAGAGAGACCGGGAGCAAGACACCGGGGGTGACGAGAAACTGGGAGTGAGAAAGACCGGCGGTGAGAGAGACCGGGGGCGAGAGAGAGACCGGGGTCGAGAGAGACCAGGGGGCGAGAGAGAGACCGGGGGCGAGAGAGACATCGGGGGCAAGAGAGACCGGGAGCGACGTGAGAGACCGGGGCGAGAGAGTCCAGGGGCGAGAGAGACCGGGGGCGAGAGAGTCCGGGCACGAGAGAGAGACCAGGGGCGAGAGAGAGGGGGTGACGAGAGAAACCGGGGTCAAGAGAGACCAGGGGGGTGAGAGACCGGGGGCAACGAGAGACCGTGCCTGACGAGAGAGAGGGGGTTGACGAGAGAGACCGGGGGCAACAAGAGAGACAGGGGGCGAGAGAGACCAGGGCGTGAGAGTGACGGCGACAAGAGAGACTGGGGGGTGAGAGAGGCCAGGGGCGAGAGAGACTGGGGGCAAGAGAGAGAGACCGGGGGCAAAGAGAGACGGGGGCGAGAGAGACTGTGGGCGAGAGAGACCGGGAGCAAGACACCGGGGGTGACGAGAAACTGGGAGTGAGAAAGACCGGCGGTGAGAGAGACCGGGGGCGAGAGAGAGACCGGGGTCGAGAGAGACCAGGGGGCGAGAGAGAGACCGGGGGCGAGAGAGACATCGGGGGCAAGAGAGACCGGGAGCGACGTGAGAGACCGGGGCGAGAGAGTCCAGGGGCGAGAGAGACCGGGGGCGAGAGAGTCCGGGCACGAGAGAGAGACCAGGGGCGAGAGAGAGGGGGTGACGAGAGAAACCGGGGTCAAGAGAGACCAGGGGGGTGAGAGACCGGGGGCAACGAGAGACCGTGCCTGACGAGAGAGAGGGGGTTGACGAGAGAGACCGGGGGCAACAAGAGAGACAGGGGGCGAGAGAGACCAGGGCGTGAGAGTGACGGCGACAAGAGAGACTGGGGGGTGAGAGAGGCCAGGGGCGAGAGAGACTGGGGGCAAGAGAGACCAGGAGAGATAAGAGAGACCGGGGGCGAGAGAGAGAGACCGGGAGCTAGGAGAGAGAACAGGGGCAACGGGAGAAGTCGGGGGCAAGAGATACCAGGAGCGAGAGAGAGACCGGGGGCGATGAGAGAACAGTGACAAGAGCGAGAGACCGGGAGCTAGGAGAGAGACCAGGGGCAACGGGAGAAGCCAGGGGCAAGAGATACCAGGAGCGAGAGAGAGACCGGGGGTGAAGAGAGAGAGTGGGGCGAGAGAGAGACCGGGGGTGTGGGAAGGGAGAAGAGACCGGGGGCGATGAGAGAGACATGGAGCGAGAGAGACCAGGGGCGATGAGAGACCAGGGGCGATGAGAGACCGGGGTCGATGAGAGAGACGGAAGGGCAAGAGCGACCAGGGGCGATAGAGAGACCAGGGGCAAGAGAGAGACGGGGTGGGCGAGAGAGACCAGGGAGGGACGCAAGACCGGGGGAGACGAGAGAGACTGGAGGCAAGAGAGACCAGGGTGCGAGAGAGAGACCGCGAGAGATGAGGGAGACCGGGGGTGAGAGAGAGAGGAAGTGACGAGAGAGACCGGGGGGTGACAAGGGACCGGGGGTGAGAGAGACCGGGGGCGGGGCGAGAGAGACTGGGGGCACCTGAGTGATCGGGAACGAGAGATACCGGAGGCGAGAGAGACAGGGGGTGACGAGAGACTGTGGGTGACAAGAGAGACCGGAGGCAAGAGAAACTGGGAGTGAGAGAGACCGGGTTTGATGAGTGACCAGGGGCAAGAGAGACCGGGGGCGACAAGAGAGACCGGGGGTGAGTGAGAACAATGGTGAAGAGAGAGACCGAAGGACGATAGAGACTGAGGCTGAGGGAGACCGGGAGCGAGGGAGACCGGGGTTGATGAGAGACCGGGGGTGACGATAGACCAGGAGTGACGAAACAGACCGGGGGCGAGAGACTGAGAGAGAATGGGGGCGAGAGAGAAACCAGGGGCAAGAGAGAGAGAGACTGGGGGCGAGAGAGAGACTGGGGGCGAGAGAGAAACCAGGGGCGAGAGAGAGAGACCAGGGGCGAGAGAGAGAACGGGAGTGAGAGAGAAACCGGGGACGAGAGAGAGAACGGGGGCGAGAGAGAAACTGGGGGAGAGAGAGAGACCGGGCGCGAGAGAGAGACCGGGGGCGAGAGAGAAACTAGGGACGAGAGAGAGACCGGGGGCGAGAGAGAAACCGGGGGCAAGAGCCAGACTGGGGGCGAGAGAGAAACCAGGGGCGAGAGAGAGAACGGGAGTGAGAGAGAAACCAGGGATGAGAGAGAGAACGGGGGCGAGACAGAAACTGGGGGAGAGAGAGAGACCGGGGGCGAAAGAGAGACGGGGGACGAGAGAGAAACCAGGGGCGAGAGAAAGACTGGGGGCGAGAGAGAAACCGGGGGCACGAGAGAGAACGGGAGTGAGAGAGAGGCCGGGGGGCGAGAGAGAAAACGGGAGCGAGGGAGACCGGGGACGAGAGAGAGACTGAGGGCGAGAGAGAAACCAGGGGCAAGAGAGAGACTGTGGGCGAGAGAAAGACTGGGGGCGAGAGAGAAACCAGGGGCGAGAGAGAGACTGGGGGCGAGAGAGAAACCGGGGGCAAGAGAGAGAACGGGAGTGAGAGAGAGAACGGGAGCGAGGGAGACCAGGGACGAGAGAGAGAAACCAGGGGCAAGAAGGAGAACGGGAGCGAGAGAGAGACCAGGTGCAAAAGAGACCAGGGGCGAGAGAAACTGGGAGCAAGAGAGACCGGGTTTGATGAGTGACCAGGGGCGAGAGAGACCGGGGGCGACAAGAGAGACCGGGGGTGAGTGAGACCACTGGTGAAGAGAGAGACCGAGGGATGATAGAGACTGAGGCCAAGGGAGACCGGGAGCGAGGGAGACTGGGGTTGATGAGAGACCGGGGGTGACGATAGACCAGGAGTGACGAAACAGACCGGGGGCGAGAGAGAGAGAGAGACTGGGGGCGAGAGAGAAACCAGGGGCAAGAGAGAAACCGGGGGCAAGAGACAGACTGGGGGCGAGAGAGAAACCAGGGGCGAGAGAGAGACTGGGGGCGAGAGAGAAACCGGGGGCAAGAGAGAGAACGGGGGCGAGAGAGAAACTGGGGGCGAGAGAGAAACCAGGGACGAGAGAGAGACTGTGGGCGAGAGAGAGAGAATGGGGGCGAGAGAGAAACTGGGGGCGAGAGAGAAACTGGGGGCGAGAGAGAGAACGGGAGCGAGAGAGAGACTGGGGGGCGAGAGACAGAACGGGAGCGAGAGAGAAACTGGGGGCGAGAGAGAAACCAAGGACGAGAGAGAGACTGTGGGCGAGAGAGAGAGAATGGGGGCGAGAGAGAAACTGGGGGCGAGAGAGAAACTGGGGGCGAGAGAGAGAACGGGAGCGAGAGAGAGACTGGGGGGCGAGAGACAGAACGGGAGCGAGAGAGAAACTGGGAGCGAGAGAGAAACTGGGGGATAGCGAAAAACGGGGGGCGAGAGAGAGAACGGGAGCAAGAGAGAGACTGGAGGCGAGAGAGAAACAGGGGCCGAGAGAGAGACTGGGTGCGAGAGAGAGAATGGGGGCGAGAGAGAAACTGGGGGCGAGAGAGAAACAGGGGGCGAGAGAGAGAACGGAGGCGAGAGAGAGAATGGGGGCGAGAGAGAAACCGGGGGCGAGAGAGAAACCGGGGGCGAGAGAGAGAACGGAGGCGAGAGAGAGAATGGGGGCGAGAGAGAAACCGGGGGCGAGAAAGGGACTGGGAGCGAGAGAGAGATTGGGGGCGAGAGAGAGACTGGGGGTGAAAGAGAAACCAGGGGTGAGAGAGAGACTGGGGGCGAGAGAGAGAATGGGAGTGAGAGAGTTACCGGGGGCGAGAGAGAGACTGGGGGCGAGAGAGAAACTGGGGGAGAGAGAGAGACCGGGTGCGAGAGAGAGACTGGGGACGAGAGAGAAACCAGGGGCGAGAGAAAGACTGGGGGCGAGAGAGAAACCGGGGGCAAGAGAGAGACCGGGGGCGAGAGAGAAACCGGGGGCGAGAGAGAGAATGGGGGTGAGAGAGAAACCAGGGGTGAGAGAGAGACTGGGGGCGAGAGAGAGAACGGGAGTGAGAGAGAAACTGGAGGAGAGAGAGAGACCGGGGGCGAGAGAGAAACTGGGGGAGAGAGAGAGACCGGGTGCGAGAGAGAGACTGGGGACGAGAGAGAAACCAGGGGCGAGAGAAAGACTGGGGGCGAGAGAGAAACCGGGGGCAAGAGAGAGACCGGGGGCGAGAGAGAAACCGGGGGCGAGAAAGGGACTGGGAGCGAGAGAGAGATTGGGGGCGAGAGAGAGACTGGGGGTGAAAGAGAAACCAGGGGTGAGAGAGAGACTGGGGGCGAGAGAGAGAACGGGAGTGAGAGAGAAACTGGAGGAGAGAGAGAGACCGGGGGCGAGAAAGGGACTGGAGGCGAGAGAGAAATCGGGGGTGAGAGAGAGACCGGGAGCGAGAGAGAAACCGGGGGCAAGAGAGAGAACGGGAGCGAGAGAGAGAACGGGAGCGAGGGAGAGACTGGGGGCGAGAGAGAAACCGGGGGCGAGAGAGAGACTGGGGGTGAGAGAATAACTGGGGGCGAGAGAGAACGGGAGCGAGAGAGAGACCGGGGGCGAGAGAGAAACCGGGGGCGAGAGAGAGACTGGGGGCGAGAGAGAAACCGGGGGCAGTAGAGACACTGGGGGGCGAGAGAGAGAATGGAGGCGAGAGAGAAATCGGGGGCGAGAGGGAGACCGGGAGCGAGAGAGAAACCGGGGGCAAGAGAGAGAACGGGAGCGAGAGAGAGAACGGGAGCGAGGGAGAGACTGGGGGCGAGAGAGAAACAGGGGGCGAGAGAGAGACTGGGGGCGAGAGAGAGACTGGGGGCGAGAGAGAGACTGGGGGCAAGAGAGAAACTGGGGGGCGAGAGAGAGACTGGGGGAGAGAGAGTCCGGGGGCGAGAGAGAGACCGGGGATGATGAGAAACTGGGGGCGAGATAGACCAGGAAGTGGAGAGAGCACTTTCGTGCTGCTCTCTACCAGCACTGTCTAGCAGTGCAAAATGAGTTAGTCCAGCCGCTAATGGAGAGAGTCCAGTCCCAGGGGAAGGAGCGAACACAGCTTCCTAGAATTTGGGAGTCACAATGGGAAGGATCTGTTCTTAATCCTCAGTGCTGCTTTCACTTCGAAACCATGGAACTACGCTTGGCATACAAGAACACGCACTGATTTACTCCTAACTTGTCTGTTGAGCCTTTGGATCACTGGTCTAGGGGAGTGGCTTTCATTTCAGGCAGGTGCGAGAGAGAGACTGCGGGTGAGAGAGACCTGGGGCGAGACACCGGGGACTAGAGAGCACGGGAGAGAGAGAGACCGGGTGCGAGAGAGATCGGGGTCAAGAGAGAGGGGATGACAAGAGAGACAGGGGGTGAGAGACGGGGGTGGGGGGGGCGAGAGACCGGGGGCGAGAGCGACTGGGGGCGACGAGAGAGACCAGGCGCGAGAGAGACTGTGGGGTGAGAGAGAGGGAGTGACATGAGAGACTGGGGGCGAGAGAGACCGGGGACGACAAGAGAGACCTGGGGGGTGACGAGGGACCCGGGCGGGCGGGGGCGAGAGAGACCAGGGGGCGAGAGAGACTGGGGGCACCTGAGAGACCAGGGGCGAGAAAGACTGGGGGTGACGAGAGGCTGGGGGTGACGAGAGAGACCGGGAGCAAGAGAAACTGGGAGCGAGAGAGACCGGGTTTGAGGAGAGACCAGGGGCGAGAGACACCGGGGACGACAAGAGAGACCTCAGAAAGTGCTCCCTCAATACCTCAGATAGTGCACCCTCTATACCTCAGAAAGTGCTCCCTCAATACCTCAGATTGTGCATCCTCTATACCTCAGAAAGTGCTCCCTCAATACCTCAGATAGTCCTTCCCTCAATACCTCAAAAAGCGCTCTCTCAATACCTCAGAAAGGGCTCCCTCAATACTTGAGATAATGCTCGCACAATATCTCAGATAATGCTCCCTCAATACCTTAGAAAGTGCACACTCTATAAGTCAGAAATTACTCCCTCAATACCTCAGATAATCCTTCCCTCAATACCTCAAAAAGTGTTCCCTCAATACTTCAGAATGTGCTGCCTCAGTAACTCAGAAAGTGCTTCCTTAGTCCGTCAGATAGTGCTTCCTCAATACCTGAGAATGTGCTCCCTCAATACCTCAGAAAGTGCTCTCTGAATTCCTCAGAAATTGCTCTCAGTACCTCATAAAATGCTCCCACAATAACACAAATAGTGCTTCCTCAATACCTCAGACCTCAATACATCAGGTAGTGCTTCCCCAGGACCTCAGGTAGTGCTTCTTCAATACCGCAGATAGATCTTCCCCCATACCTCACATAGTGCTCCCGAAGTACATCAGATAGTGTTTCCTCGGTACCTCAGATAGTGCTTCCTCAATACCTCAGACGTAATCCCTCAATACCCCAGATAGTGCTTCCTCAGTACCTCAGACAGTGCTTCTCAATACCTCAGAAAGTGCTGCCTCAGTACCTCAGATAGTGCTTCCTCAATACCTCAGGAAGTGCTCCTTCAATACCTCAGAAAGTTCTCCCTCAGTACCTCAGAAACTACTTACCCAATACCTCAGAAAGAGCTCCCTCAATACCTCAGATAGTGCACCCTCAGTACCTCAGAAAGTGCTCCCTCAAAATCTCATTTAGTGCACCCTCAATTCCTCAGAAAATGCTCTTTCAATACCTCAGATAATTCTTCCTCAACATTCGGAAATTGCTTCCTCAATACCTCAGATAGTGCTCCCTCAGTACCTCAGATACTGCTTCGTCAGTACATCAGATAGTGTTTCCTCAATACCTCAGATAGTGCTTCCACAGTACCTCAGATTTGCTACCTCAATGCCTCAGAAAGTGCTCCCTCAGTATCTCAGAAAGTGCTCTCTCAGTACCTCAGAAACTGCTCCCTCAATACCTCAGATAGTGTATCCTCAATACCTCAGAAAGTGCGCCCTGAATACGTCAGAAAGTGCTCCCTCTGTGCCTGAGATAGTACTCCCTCAATACCTCAGATAGTGCTTGCTCAAAACCTCTGAATGTGCTTCCTCAGTACCTCAGATAGTGCTTCCTCAGTACCTCAGATAGTGCTCCCTCAGTACCTCAGATAGTGCTTCCTCAGTACCACAGATAGTGCACCCTCAATACCTCAGAAAGTACTGTCTCAATACCTGATAAGGAGTTCCCTCAATACCACAGAAAGTGTTCCCTCAATAACTCAGAAAGTTCTCTCTCAGTACCTCAGAAACTGCTCCCTCAATACCTCAGATAGTGTATCCTCAATACCTCAGAAAGTGCGCCCTGAATACGTCAGAAAGTGCTCCCTCTGTGCCTGAGATAGTACTCCCTCAATACCTCAGATAGTGCTTGCTCAAAACCTCTGAATGTGCTTCCTCAGTACCTCAGATAGTGCTTCCTCAGTACCTCAGATAGTGCTCCCTCAGTACCTCAGATAGTGCTTCCTCAGTACAAAAGATAGTGCACCCTCAATACCTCAGAAAGTACTCTCTCAATACCTGATAAGGAGTTCCCTCAATACCACAGAAAGTGTTCCCTCAATAACTCAGAAAGTTCTCTCTCAGTACCTCAGAAACTGCTCCCTCAATACCTCAGATAGTGTATCCTCAATACCTCAGAAAGTGCGCCCTGAATACGTCAGAAAGTGCTCCCTCTGTGCCTGAGATAGTACTCCCTCAATACCTCAGATAGTGCTTGCTCAAAACCTCTGAATGTGCTTCCTCAGTACCTCAGATAGTGCTTCCTCAGTACCTCAGATAGTGCTCCCTCAGTACCTCAGATAGTGCTTCCTCAGTACCACAGATAGTGCACCCTCAATACCTCAGAAAGTACTCTCTCAATACCTGATAAGGAGTTCCCTCAATACCACAGAAAGTGTTCCCTAAATAACTCAGAAAGTTCTCTCTCAGTACCTCAGAAACTGCTCCCTCAGTACCTCACTTTGGGCTTCCCCGATACCTCAGGAAGTGCTGCCTCACTACGTCAGTCAGTGCTCCCTCAATACCTCACATAGTGCTTCCCCAATACCTCACGAAGTGCTTCCTCAATACCTCAGATAGTGCTCCCTCAGTACCTCAGAAAGTGCTTCCTCAATGCCACACAAAGACCTCGCTCAACACCACATGAAGAGGTCCCTCAATTCCTCAGATAGTGCTTCCTCAAAACCTCAGAAAGTGGTCACTCAATGCCACAGATAGCGGTCTCTCACTACCTTAGAAAATGCTCCCTCAATACCTCAGTTAGTGCTTCCTCAGTACCTCAGATAGTGCTCCCTCAGTACCTCAGATAGTGCTTCCTCAGTACCACAGATAGTGCACCCTCAATACCTCAGAAAGTACTCTCTCAATACCTGATAAGGATCTCCCTCTATACCTCAGAAAGTGTTCCCTCAATAACTCAGAAAGTTCTCTTTCAGTACCTCAGAAACTGCTCCCTCAATACATCACATAGTGCTTCCCCAATACCTCAGGAAGTGCTGCCTCACTACCTTAGAAAATGCTTCCCCCCCCCCCCCCCCCCCCCCCCCCCCCCCCCCCCCCCCAATACCTCAGGAATTGCTTCCTCAGTACCTCAGACAGTGTTCCTCAATACCTCAGAAAGTGCTCCCTCAATACCTCCGAAAGTACTCACTCAACAATATCAGGTTGTGCACCTTCTGTACCTCAGAAAATGCTCCCTCAAAACCTCAGATAGTGCACCCTCAGTACCTCAGAAAGTTCTCCCTCACTACCTCAGAATGTCCTCCTTCAATACCTCAGATAGTGCACAGTCAATACCTCAGATAGTGCTCCCTCAGTACCTCAGATAGTGCTTGGTCAATACCTCAGATAGTGCACCCTCAATACCTCCGATAGTGCACCTTCAATACCTCAGATAGTGCACACTCAATACCTCAGATAGTGCTCCCTCAGTACCTCAGATAGTGCTTGCTCAATACCTCAGAAAGTACTCCCTCAATACCTCACAGATTGCTTCCTCAGTCTCTCAGATGGTGCACACCCAATACCTCAGAAAGTGCTCCCTCAGTACCTCAGATAGTCCGTCCTCATTACCTCAGATATTGCTCCCTCAATACCTCAGATAGTGCTTGCTCAATACCTCAGAAAGTACTCCCTCAGTACCTCAGATAGTGCTTCCTCAGTACATCAGATAATGCTCCCTCAATACCTCAGAAAGTGCTCCCTCTATACCTCAGAAAGTGCTCCCTCAGTACCTCAGAAAGAGCTCTCTCAGTACCTCAGAAACTGTTCTCTCAATACATCAGAATGTGATCCCTCTGGGTGAGAGAGAGACAGGCTGAGAGAGAGAAGTTGAAAGAGAGGGGAGGAGAGAGAGGGGTAAGAGAGAGAGGATGAGAAATAGAGGCGGGTAAGAGAGCGCGAGGGGTGAGGGAGAGAGAGGGGTGAGGGAGAGAGGGGGTGTGAGCGAGATGGAGGTGGAAGAGAGAGAGGGTGAGAAAGAGACAGCGGGTAACAGAGAGACAGGCTGAGAGAGAGAGGGGGTGAGAGAGGGGTAAGAGAGAGGGTGAGAGAGAGAGACGGGCAAGTGAGAGAGAGGGGTGAGAGAGAGAGGGGGTGAGAGAGAGAGGGGTGAGAGAGGGAGGGGGAGAGAGTGCGAGGTGTGGAAAGATAGGGCCTGAGAGTGGATGTGAAAGAGGCAGTGAGAGAGAAGGGGTGAGAGAGAGAGCTGTGAGAGAGAGAGGGTGTGAGAGAGAGGGGGGTGAGAGAGAGAGAGTGAGAGAGAGGTGGGTGAGAGAGAGGTGTGTGTGTGAGAGAGAGAGACTGGTAAGAGAGAGGGTGAGAGAGAGAGGGTGAAAGAGAGAAGCGGTGTGAGAGAGAGAGGGGTAAGAGAGAGAGGGGTGAGAGAGTGGGGATGAGAGAGAGAGGGGTTTGAGAGTGGGGATGAGAGAGAGAGGGGTGTGAGAGAGACCGGGTTGAGAGAGAGGTGTGTGAGAGAGAGGGGTGTGTGAGAGAGAGAGGGGCTGAAAGAGAGGGCCTCAGAGAGAGCGGGTGAGAGAGGCGGTGACAGAGAAGGGGTGAGAGAGAGAGAGGGGTGACAGTGAGAGAGGCGTGATAGTGATAGATAGAAGCGGTGTAAGAGAAAGAGAGGGGTAAGAGAGGAGTGAGAGAGACGGGGCGAGAGAGAGAGAGAGTGTGAGACAGAGAGATGTGAGAGAGAGGGTAAAAGAGAGAGGGATGAGAGAGTGAGCGAGGGGGTGAGAGAGACGGGCTGTGAGAGATCAGGGTGTGAGACACTGGGGAGAGAGAGGACATGAGAGAGAGAGGGGCTGCGAAAGAGAGGGTGAGAGATAAGGGGCGAGAGAGAGAAGTTGAGAGAAATAGGTGTGTGAGAGAGAGAGAGAGACGGGTAAGAGAGAGAAGGGTGAGGGAGAGAGAGCAGGTGAGAAAGAGACAGGGGGTGAAAGAGAGACAGGCTGAGAGAGAGGGGATGAGAGAGAGGAGGTGAGAGAGAGGGGCAAGAGAAATAGGGTGTGAGAGAGAGGCGTGAGAGAGTAGGTGTGAGAGAGAGATCAGGGTTGGAGAGACTGAGGAGAGAGCGAGAGGCGGGCTGAGAGAGAGAGGGCTGAGAGAGAGGGGTGAGAGAGAGAGGGGTGAGAGAGAGTGGTGAGAAATAGAGAGGGGGTGAGAGAGAGACAGGCTGAGAAAGAGAGGGAGAGTGAGAGAAGGTGAGAGAGAGGCGTGAGAGAGGGTGGGTGAGAGAGAGAGAGGTGTAATGAGAGAGAGGGTTGAAAGAGAAAGGGTGTGAGAGAGAGAAGGGTGTGAGAGAGAGGGAGGTGAGAGACAGGGTGAGAGAGAGAGAGGTGTGCGAGAGAGGGTAAGGGAGAGAGGGGTGAGAGAGAGAGGGATGAGAGAGAGACTGTGGGTTGAGAGAGAGGTGTGTGAGACAGAGGGGGGTGTGAGAGAGAGAGTGGCTGAAAGAGAGGGCTAGAGAGAGAGATTGAGAGAAAAGGGGTGAGAGAGAGAGAGAGGTGCGAGACAGAGATAGGGGTAAGAGAGAGGTGTAGGAGAGAGAGAGAGAGGGTGAGAGAGAGATAAGGGTGTGAGAGAGAGGTGTGTGTGAGAGAGAGAGAGGGTAATGAGAGAGGGTTGAGAGAGAAAAGGTGAGAGGGAGAGAGAGAGGGGGTGAGAGAGAGAGGGAATGTGAGAAAGATCGGGTGGAAGAGAGAGCGGGTGAGAAAGAGAGAGGGGATGAGAGAGAGAGGCAGGCAGAGAAAGAGTGGGTGAGAGAGAAGGTGAGAGAGAGGATTGAGTGAGAGAGATAAGAGAGAGGGGAAAGAGAGAGAAGGGTGAGAGGGTGAGAGAGAGAGGGAGGATGAGAAAGATCGGGGTGAGAAAGAGAAAGAGGGTAAGTGAGAGTGGGGGAGAGAGAGGGAGGAGAGAGTGGGGAAGAGAGAGGGTGTGAGAGAGGGGGTGAGAGTGAGGGGGAAGAGAGAGAGGGGTAAGAGAGAAAGGGGGTGAAAGAGAGAGGGGTAAGAGAGAGAGGGGTGAGAGAGAGGGGGGGAAGAGAGAGAGGGGGTGTTCGAGAGAGGGGGTGTTAGAGAGGGGGGTGTTAGAGAGAGGGGGTGAGAGAGAGGGGGTGTTAGAGCGAGGGTGTGAGGATGAATGAGAGACGGGGGCTGAGAGAGATAGGGGTGAGAGAGAATGAGAGTGGTGAGAGTGGGAGGGGATAAGAGAGTGAGAGGGCTAAGAAAGAGCGGCTGTGAGAGAGTGAGAGAGTGTGAGAGGGTGAGAGAGAGGGGAGAGAGGGAGGGGATGACAGATAGAGCGGGGTGAGGGAGGGAGGGGGTGAGAGAGAGAGGGTGTGAGGGTGAATGAGAGACAGGGAACTGAGAGAGAGAGGGGTGAGAGAGAATGAGAGTGGTGATAGTGGGAGGGGATAAGAGAGTGAGAGGGCTAAGAAAGAGAGGGTGTGAGAGAGTGTGAGAGGGTGAGAGAGTGGGAGAGAGGAAGGGGATGAAAGATAGATCGGGGTGAGGGAGAGAGTGGGTGAGAGAGAGAGAGGGGTGAGAAAGAGAGGGATGTGAGAGTGAGGGGGGTGAGAGAGAGGATGTGTGAGAAAGACGGGTGAAAGAGAGGGGGGAGTGTGACAGAGAGGGGATGAGAAAGAGGGGGTGAAAGAGGGGCAGTGAGAGAGGGGGTGAGAGAGAGGGGGGTGAGAGGGAAGGGGTGAGAGAGAGAAGGTGAGAGAGAGGGGTGAGAGAGAGAGTGGGCCTGATAGAGACGATGTGATAGAGAATGGGTGAGAGAGAGAGGGTGAGTGAAAGAGAGGGGTGAGAGAGTGAGAGGGGCTGGAAGAGAAGGCCTGAGAGAGGGGGGGATGAGAGAGGCAGTGAGAGAGAAGGGGTGAGAGAGAGAGGTATGAGAGAGAGAATATGTGAGAGAGAGAGGTGTGTGTGAGAGAGAGAGGAGTAAGAGAGAGGGATGAGCGAGAAAGAGGGTGAGAGAGAGACGGGTGTGAGAGAGAAAGAGGGTTGAGAGAGAGGTCTTTGGGGGGGGTGTGAGAGAGAGAAGGGCTGAAAGAGAGAGAGACGGGTAAGAGAGAGAGAGGTGAGAGAGTGGGGGTGAGAGGGAGAGGTAAGAGAGAGAGAGGGGTGAAAAGAGAGAGGGGGTAAGAGAGAGAGGGCCTGAGAGAAGGAGGTGAGATAGAGAGAGGGGTAAGAGAGAGAGGGGTAAGAGAAAGAGGGGGTGTGAGAGAGAGGGGGTGTTAGAGAGAGGGTGTGAGGGTGAATGAGAGACAGTGGACTGAGAGAGAGAGGGGTGAGAGAGAATGAGAGTGGTGAGAGTGGGAGGGGATAAGAGAGTGAGAGGGCTAAGAAAGAGAGGGGTGTGAGAGAGTGTGAGAGGGTGAGAGGGGGGAGAGAGGGAGGGGATGACAGATAGAGCGGAGTGAGGGAGAGAGGGGGTGAGAGAGAGAGAGAGAGGGGGGTGAGAGAGAGAGAGAGAGGGGTGAGAGAGAGAGAGAGGGGTGAGAGAGAGGGCGTGAGAGAGAGAGCGGGTGAGAAAGAGAGGAGTGTAGAGTGAGAGGGGTGAGAGAGAGGATGTGTGAGAAAGAGGGGTGAAAGAGAGGGGGTGTGACAGAGAAGGGATGAGAGAGGGGGTGAAAGAGGGGCAGTGAGAGAGAGGGCCTGAGAGAGAGGGGGTGAGATAGAGAGAGGGGTAAGAGAGAGGGGTTAGAGAGAGGGTGAGAGAGAGAGGCATGAGAGAGAAGGTGTGTGAGAGAGATCAGGGTGGGAGAGACTGGGAAGAGGGAGACGGGCCTGAGAGAAAGAGAGTGGTTGTGAGACAGAAAGAGGTGTAATAGAGAGAGGGGTGTGAGAGAGGGAGAGAGGGGTGAGAGAGAGGGGGTGTGAGAGAGATCGGAGTGGAAGAGAGAGCGATTGAGAAAGGAGAGTGAGTGAGAGAGAGAGACAGGCAGAGAAAGAGTAGGTGAGAGGGAAGGTGAGAGAGAGGCATGAGAGACGTGGGTAAGAGAGTGAGGAGCGAGCGAGGGGATGACAGAGAGTGCAGGGTGATGGAGAGCGGGGGGTGAGAGAGAGACGGGCTGAGAGAGGGGCGTGAGAGAGAGAGAGGGGTGAGAGAGAGGGGTGTGAGAGTGAGGGGGTGAGAGATAGGGGGTGTGAGAAAGAGGGGTGAAAGAGAGGGGTGTGTGACAGAGAGGGGTTGAGATAGAGAGGGTGAGAGAGAGGGGAGAGAGTGAGGGGATGACAGATAGAGCGGGGTGAGGGAGAGAGGGGGTGAGTGAGAGAGGGTGTGAGGGTGAATGAGAGACAGGGGACTGAGAGAGAGAGGGGTGAGAGAGAATGAGAGTGGTGAGAGTGGGAGGGGATAAGAGAGTGAGAGGGCTAAGAAAGAAAGGGTGTGAGAGAGTGAGAGAGTGTGAGAGGGTGAGAGAGTGGGAGAGAGGAAGGGGATGACAGATAGATCGGGGTGAGGGAGAGAGGGGGTGAGAGAGAGAGAGGGGTGAGAGAGAGAGGGGTGTGAGAGTGAGGGGGGGTGAGAGAGAGGATGTGTGAGAAAGAGGGGTGAAAGAGAGGGGGAGGGTGAAAGAGAGGGGATGAGAGAGAGGGGGTGAAAGAGGGGCAGTGAGAGAGGGGGTGAGAGAGAGGGGGTGAGAGAGGGGGTGAAAGAGGGGCAGTGAGAGAGAGGGCCTGTGAGAGAGGGGTGAGATAGAGAGAGGGGTAAGAGAGAGGGGTGAGAGAGAGAGGCATGAGAGAGAAGGTGTGTGAGAGTGATCAGGGTGGGAGAGACTGAGGAGAGGGAGACGGGTCTGAGAGAGAGAGAGTGGTGTGAGATAGAAAGAGGGGTAATAGAGAGAGGGGTGTCAGAGAGGGAGTGAGGGGGGTGAGAGGGAGGGGGTGTGAGAGAGATCGGAGTAGAAGAGAGAGCGATTGAGAAAGGAGAGTGAGTGAGAGAGAGACAGGCA